>NC_058405.1:13096016-13171073 GCF_002201575.2 Neomonachus schauinslandi | reverse complement strand
GCTTCTCCCTCTCCCACTCCCCCTGCTTGTGTTCCTGCTCTCGCTGTCTCTGTCTCTGTCAAATAAATAAATAAAATCTTTAAAAAAAAAAATTAAAAAAAAAAATCAATCCCAATTTAAAAAAAAAAAAGAGCTGACAGCTCAGAATAATCACTAGACCAGAGGGGTATGTTCTGGGGAGGCATGTCCTGAGCTCCTCTGGGCATATTTGGGGGGTCACATTCTGCAACTCTCCAACACTGTCAAGTACATGTTTTTAAATTAGTTTTTAAAAACACTTATTATTTCTTTTCCAAAATAATACGTGACCGTTTTGCATAATGTTTTCCTGAATCCGTCAATAGCAACAGCTCATTAGGCTGGTCCCCCGTGGTGTGTATTAGCCCCAAAGCATAAGAAACAGCCAAAAGTTCCAATCTCTAAAAGTGCTTTATTCAGTCTGCACTGCGTTTTCCTTTTCTTCACCGGCTAGAGCCCACATAGATGCAACTGTCCGTTGCTTGAAAAACGATTGTCATCTTTTGCAATAATACTGATGAGGAGCCTTATTTTTAACTCCAATCTAAAATACATTAGGGGAGGGCGCCTGGGTGGCTCAGTTGGTTAAGCGACTGCCTTCAGCTCAGGTCATGATCCCAGGGTCCTGGGATCGAGTCCCGCATCGGGCTCCCTGCTCTCCGGGGAGCCTGCTTCTCCCTCTCCCATTCCCCCTGCTTCTGTTCCCTCTCTCGCTGTGTCTCTCTCTGTCAAATAAATAAATAAAATCTTTAAAAAAAAAAATAAATAAAATAAAATAAAATACATTAGGGGAGCCATCTAGCGTTTCAAAGTTGGCATTTAGGAGTTACATAGAACATCCCTCCTCCCTAAATTTGATTTACCATCTGTGTTCATTCTCAATGTTCCGAAGCATCAACACGGGGTATATATTTCATTTTGGGGAGAAATAAGATTAAAAATAAGAGCTCTTTAAGCTGCCTCACACCTGATGCCCTGGTATTTGGAACAAGGAACTTAGCTCCATGGTTACTGCCAGTTCCTTCTTGGGGACCAGGGACAGCAAGGTAACACAGAAACAGTTGGTGCATTTGAGATAAATACATTACATGTTCAGAAGCCTCCTAAACAGGAAACCTGGAATATAATTAGCTCTTTTCCTACACCAAAATAGGGTCAAACTTGGATATAGGCATGCAGGTAACAGTCTACTTGCTGAAATTCCAGGAGCATCAGGGAAGGCCCCCAAATAGCTTCCTCCACCTTCTGCTTCATGCTTGCTAATTTCATAGCAGCTCTATTGGGACGTAATTGACACAGCATAATCTGCATATATTTAATAAACTGTGCAAGTCCATGAGTTTCAGCATATGCACATACCAAAAACTATCACCCCAATAAAAATAATGAATATTTCATTACCCACAAAATTGTTCATTACCCCCCAAATTGTCATTGTGCCCCTTGGAAATCTATCTCTCCCTCATCTTCTCCTCCCCTGCTCATCAGCAGGTAACCACTGCCCTGCTTTCTATCATTACAGATTGGTTGGCATTTTCTAGAATCTTATAAAAATGAAATCATATAGTATGTATTCTTGTCCAGCTTTTTCCCTCAGCCTAGTGATCTTGAAATTTTTCCATGTTGTTACATGAATCAATATTTTTTTGCTCTTTATTGATAAGTACTGTTCCATTATAGGGACATGCCACAATCTGTTGATCCATTCACCTTTTGATGGATATTTGGATTATTTCTGGTATAGGTTTTAACAAATAAAGCTGCTGCAAATGTATGTGTATAAGTCTTTGTGCAGACACTTACTTTCATTTCTCTTAGCTAGATTCCCAGGAATGAAATTACAGTTTATGTCGTTGGTATTTGTATAATGGCCTGTTTTCCAAATGGTGGTATCATTTTACATCGCACCAGCAATGTATGAGTTTCAGTTGCTCCAAATCCTTGCCAACTCTGTTATTTTCAGTGTTTGGATAAAATATGATTTTATCTCTTCCTTTTCCATCTGTTGACCTTTGATTTCTTTTCCTTGCTTTGTTTTACTCACTAGAGAACCTCCAATACAGTGCTGAATGGAAGTGGTGAGAGAGGCCCTCGTTGCCATGTTCCTCATCTGAGGGAGGAAGCATTCACCCTTTCACCATTAAGTATTATGTTAACTATAGGTTTTTCATAATGTCCTCTATCAGGATGAAAAATTTGCTTCAATTCCTAGTTTCTTAGAGTTTTTATCGTGAATAAATATTGCATCTTGTCACATGCCTTTTCTCTACCTATTGAGATGATGATATGATTCCTTTTTTTTTTAATAGATTTTATTTTTTAAGAGCAATTTTAGGTTCACAGCAAAATTGAGTAGAAGATACACAGATTCCCCATATTCTTTTTATTCTGTTAAAATGGTAAATTGATCTTCAAATGTGAAACCAACGTTACATTCCTGGGATAAACCCCACTTGGTCATGACACATTATCCCTTGAATATATTGGTGGTTTGACTTGCTAAATTTTTTTTTCAGAATGAAGCACCTGAACAAATTTTGATGAAAAATGGGGAAGAAAACTTGACAGTTCTAGGTGAATAAACACAGCATCAAGGGATAAACAGGAGGAAAGAGACATGACCTGTTTTAAACTTTTGAGAAGGTAATCCTAGCCAAAGACTAATGGTTTGAGAATTCCCATCAGTTTTCCCACCTGACTGTCAGATTGAAAATGCTAGACTGTACATTCCAAGCATTAATCTATGCACTTAAAAGACAAAAGAATCAGTTAAGGTGAAGAGAATATCAGATCATAGCTTCATTATGGATAAAACTAGTTAGTTCGAAAATCAGCTAATTCCAAAAAGCAGTCAAGCCATCGTTGTTACCACATTGACTAAACAAATAGTTAATTGAATGTGTATCCTCTTTTCATTTTTCAGCTTTTATTTATAATGTCGCATAGGCCTCTTACTTTTTCAGGGACCAGATCAAATTTATAATAGAAATAGAACAAAGTTAAAAATAAAGGAAATTTTACCAAACATCATCCTATAAACAGGATTGTTTATTCATCAGGAAGTTTTAAAATAAATTCTTTTGGTTATAAATCATAAGAATTTGCAAAGAAACCCAATAAATATAAAGTCTCCCCCTCTCTTCCCATGCCTCTTACCCACTCCCACTCTTCCATCTGCCTGGACTCCAACACACAGAACAGGAAGAGATTGGAAACCTACCAGTTCCACAGTTTTGGCAAGACTTCCAGGAGCCATAGGTTCTAGGCTTAAGGATTAATGTTCCTAAATCTTGATGACATCATAACATATTACCGAGAATTTGGGGCATAAAGGAGTCATTGTAAGTAAAAAGTCTTGGGGTCGTTTTTCTGCAAAAATATGTTTGCCAAGAAGTTTAGCCAAAGAACAGTTTAATCTAGACCAGCTAATTTCTGTAAGAAGACATGTATTTTCCATTGTACACATCTCTAGTAAGCTTCAATCTCTCTTGTCCTTCTCAATTCCTTCTTCCTCTCACACTTCTGTCCCCCTGCCCCCTCTCCTTTCTCTCTGTCACTGCTTTCTCTCTCTCTCTCTCTTAAATAGAACAGTAGTTAGGAGCATGGACTCTTGATCTGACTCTGGCTCAAAATCTCGCTTTGTCACTTTTTAGTAAAGTGACTTCAGCCACTTAACTTCTCCACTTCTCTGTGTCCTCAGTGTCCTCATCTGTAAAAGTGAGGATAATAATTGTTCTTACCTCATAAGAATGTTAAGAGAATTAAGTAAGTTAATATATAAAAACCTTTAAATTAAGCCCTGGCACTTAGTAAATTCTCCATGAGGATTAGCTACCATCATCATCATCATCATCATCATCATCATCATCATCACCATCATCTAAGTGAGAAACATTGACTCCCCTGGAAGGGTGGAAAGGGAGAAGCCCTTCAACTTTTCTGCATTGCTCTTGCACTCAGCTTCTGTTCTGATCACTCCCAGGTGTTAAGTACAAATTTGAGATCCCCTAGAAAGAAATACTTTCTGAGTAGCCTTAAGAAGCCAGCCAGCAGGTCTCTTAAAACAGAGCAGAGCAAGGACCAGCTTGTCAAGACTGTACATGGAGAATCAACCCAGATTTGCTGCAAACATTCAATGTCACTTTGTACAGTCATTTTACTTCTCCAGTTCTCAAACTTCCTCATCTATGACTTGAAGGGCTTAGATTAAAATTATCCCTTAATTCTTCCATGCTATTTCAATTTCCCATACCCTATTCCATGTGATCTTTGCATTTACAAGACACAGAATATACAGGACATTCAGAAATGATCGATTCTGATGATACTGGGGAGTTGGTAGGAAAGGGAAGACTGTCACATTTGTGTGGGGTAGGGCCACATGGGGCATGACCAATCCAGCTCTTGACACCTCAACTCCACCTACCAAGAAGGAAACCCAACTAACAATGTTCTCGACATCTGCCATGACAGCAGTGTCCTCTCTACGAAACTGTCCTTCTAGCTGTGTTAAGAAGTTCGTCACCAGAGTCAGAAGGCAACAGCACCCCTTGTCCCCACCATCATGCTATGGACCCCTTTTCTTTACTTTTCCTCTTCCCTAACCACCCTCATTTCCTTTTCCCTTTCTTCTCCCCCCACTGTCTTCAGCAACACTTCCCACTGCCCCTGACATCTAGGATCTAAAATGCTATAGTCACTAAAACAGATGACACCTCTCCACCCGGACCCTCTTTCTCATTTACATGAAGCTACTTGCACAATTTCATATGGAGAATTATATAATTTTGAATTTTAAAAAAAAGAAGGAGGAAAGAGTAAAGGAAAAAAGGAAAAACTTATCTATAGTCCTACCACCAACGTTTTGGTATGTTTTCTAACATTTTCCTATGCATAGATTTTTATATTCCCAGGGAATATCATATATTTCCATTGTATGACAATACCACAGTTAAATCTGCCTTTTTCACTTAGCACTGTTTCTTAAGCATTTTCCATAATAGAAGATATGCATCACAAATGAATTTGTTTTGTACATTTTGCATTCCTTAAAATGCATATGCCAAAGCTGACTTCATCTAGTCCCTGTTATTGAGCATTTCAGTTATTTCCAGTTTTTCACTATTATCACTAGCACTGCAATGAACATCCTAGTGCTTTTAGCTTTTTACATATTTAGATGTATTTATTTACATATTTTTACATATTTAGATGTATTTATTAAATTAAACCAGTCAAAGAGTATCGACAGTTCTAAGCTCTGTGTTTCCAAAATGTTCTCCAAAAAAACCATACTTATTTCAACCACGTATGTGTTATTTGGTCATTAATTCCTTTAACAAATTTTTATTGAACATCTACTCTGTGCAGGCGCTATCTGGATGCTGTGAATAATAGTAAAAAAAGGCAGACTTGAAGCTTCCTTTCCATCCAGCCATCTACAAGAACATTCTCCCTCTGCACCCAGGACTGAGCCATCCCTTACAGAGCTGAAGGTATGGCAGTTAGTGTTTCATATGCACTGATGGCTCCTACAGGTAAGGGTTTGTAAAGTTGGTTATATACATTCAAAAATGTTCACTTTGTAACAACCCTATAAATAGGTATCATAACAACCCTTTTGTACAGATAAGGAAAATGAGGTCAACTTTATGATGAAAAGCAGGGCTCAAACCAGGTCTGTTGCCTTTCAGATCTCATTCTTTAACCAATATACTACACTGTTCCCATCTTGCAGCTTTATGTCTTCGAGACATGCCCTTAATTTCCCATTTTTCAACAAATCCTTTGTTACTGGTCAATTCTCCAGCTCCTCACCTCTGGGATCCTCTCTTCCTCTCCAATTCAACTTCCATGTCATGGTTCTTCACCTCAATCTCTCACTGACCTCCTAAATCCTTTGCTTTTGTTCCACATCAACCGCTCAGCAGATCTCAACCCTGAAAACATCCGGACTAATGCCAAACCCCACTCCCCAAACATTTTGGATTTCCTTCAGTTCTATGCAAAAATAAACTATTAATCCAATACAACATTTAAAGTGATTTGCATTTTACTAATCACAACAAAATCTTTATGTAAAGTGCAGTATACAAGGTTTGGATTTGCTTTCAATCCCCCAAGTCATAGGGGTGGGCTTCTGGCAGAAACAGCCACCGATCACAGAACCAGGAGTGGCCACCTGACTCATTGAGCTAATCAAATTCCTTCACCAAGAATTTAAAATTAGCAGAAAGACAGTGATAGATATTGATTGATTGATTGATGATCGATTGATTCACTGTTTTCATGTAACCAAAACTGTAAGATAAATTCAGAGACAGTGGATGATCACAATCTGCAGGTTCATCTGTGCCACAGTTCTATGAAGGGGTAATTATTCCCATGTTACCGATGGCAAAACTGAGGCTTGAAGAGGTTTTTGAGCTTTGAAGCCAGGCACTAGCTGGTTCTCAATATGGCTTTTTTACACAGTGGAATACTCTTGAAGCTGGGCTGTCATTGGAAGTTCATTTGTCTGTCTTTCCATTGAACTGTGAGCTCCCTGAGATTTCAGACAGTGTTCTGCTCCACAGGTGCCCACTAAATGTTTCTGACATAAGTGAGTGAAATTATACCTGGTACCATGTGAGTTTACAGGGAGTAAGAGAAAAATGGTCCATAGGAAACCCATCCAACCTACCCAAGAGTTGGAGAAATGCAGTTAAAATGCTTCTGAAAGACACCAAGACCATGTAGAGTTTAGCATCCATTCTACAAGAATTTGGAGAAAGAGAATGATTGATGTGTTTCGTGTCAACCTAACCCCAGGATGATTAATGAGATAAAGCTGTGACAGAAGTTTTCTTTTAAGGCACTCCAAAACAAAGGCAGACCAAATGATGTCTTAATTGTCTGGGTGTTTTTATTCAAACACTGTGATTAACACGACTTGAAATGTGACTTCTGGGCTCATAAACTTTATGTATACCTGTCATCCAAGTTTTTGAGGGGCTATTAGTTTAACTATGTTCCATCCCACAGTAATTGCATGATACTAAAGAAAGTAATGAGTTACTTTTCAGTTGTTGGAAAATAAAAAAGGCTGTTGAAGTGAGATCTAAGTAATTTATGCACCAGGATCCAAAGATGCTTTGGTCTTTGAGAATATTTTACATGTAAATTTAATCTCCCTTCAACACATGTTTAAATTATGCCTCAACCTATTTTTAACACTGTCATAATCCTAATGGCTCTCAAAATTTGAAAACATAATCACTTCAGAACTTCAATTCAAACTCTATACGAAATATTGATCTTTAAAAATCTGTCAGAATTGACAGCCTCCACATCCTGGAGATATAAATTAGAAAACTTTGAGGGAGGTGGGTTGGGGTTGGGCTAGATGGGGGATGGGTATTCAGGAAGGCACTTGTGATGAGCACTGGGTGTTATATGTATGTGATGAATCACTGACTTCTACTCTGGAAACCAATACTGCACTGTATGTTAACTAACAAGACTTAAATTTTTAAAAAAGAATCAAATAAAAGACTTTAATAAAGAAAAAAAAAAAAAAAACTTTCGGGCACCTGGGTGGCTCAGTTGGTTAAGCAACTGCCTTCGGCTCAGGTCACGATCCTGGAGTCCCGGGATCGAGTCCCGCATCGGGCTCCCTGCTCAGCGGGGAGCCTGCTTCTCCCTCTGACCCTCCCCCCTCTCATGTGCTCTATGTCTCTTTCATTCTCTCTGTCTCAAATAAATAAATAAAATCTTTAAAATAAAAAAAAATGATAACATTTAAAAAAAAAAAAAAACTTTCATTTGATTACAAAGCCAGGGAGAAATTTTTCTCCAGTGTTATTGATAGATGTCCCAATCTGTCTTCAGATCAAGCAGACAAGTTTCCAATTTATTCATAGAACACATTTCACACCTCCTCTGTGTCATAAATTAAATATTCTTCCTGCAACATATTGTATCAAAATGCATAACTGAGATTGGCTCTGTTATAAATTGTTTAAAAATAACAGAATTCTGAAATCAGATTAGTACTCACTGTGAGACAACACATTTCTGTCATTTCAACCATCACGTCTGGCGTGCCTTGTTACTACAGCCCTGGGACACTAATACACCAGCCAGTTGTCTTGTAGAATAGTCCATATTCTAGATTTGAAAGTGTTTTCTTTGTGCTGTTGCTTAACTTGCTCCTCTTCCTCCCATATTTCCTGTAACTTGAAAGTTACATCCAAAGGCTTGATTGCATTTAAATCAAAGAGTTTTATTGAGACGATTTCGTGGGCTTCTATGTGCCTCACATGGTATGACATCGAAGACACATGATGTCAGGTGGCCCCTCTATGGTGACATTAACTTGGATCTCATGGCCAACGTACGTCTTTAATGACTTAAAAATTACTTGGCTGCTTCACAAACACCAAGGGGGTGTATTTCCATCCGTGGAAATCCTTCTGCTCGCTCCTCTGGGGACCTTCACCCCCTTTCCATCTGATCCTGGTGGAAACTTCAATCACAGCACCTCACTCCCCATGTATGAATGGACACCTAGATACCTGGACCCAGTAACTAGTTCCAAGATGGGCACGTGAACTGTCTTAGCTCACCTGAGGCAAACTCAGATGTAAACCCACTGATGGAGAATGCAATCTCCAAAGACCAAGAGGGGGAAACAAAAGGGAATAAGAATGGAAAGGATGAAAAGCAAAAATCGGGTGGTGTAGTACTGAGCTGGTTACCGCACCACCAAAACTCTGGTTGTCCTAGAGGGCATCTCCAGAGACAACACGGACACCGTGTGTCACAACAGTCCATCAGGGAGGACACAGGGAGAATCACTCACCCACCAGCTCCTTCTCATCTCCTGTTTTTCACTGGTCAAATTTCATCCTGTGGCACACGAGACCCTCACACTGTGGATTGTGTCACCTCCGGGGACCACTGAGAAGCCAGCTCCCACAGTGGCCGCAGCAGCATGAGCCAGGGACAATTCCTAAAAATGACCTGTTACCAGTGATATTGCAGGCCGGGCCGGCTAAGCCAACGACCTGCCAAAGCACCCGTAAAGTCCTAAAGCTTTTTGCACCTCAGCCATGACACAGAAATCCCAGAAGTAATCCGCAAACACCATGAGTGAGGAATAATGTGATTTGTGGCACTGAGGTTTCATCAAAGTGCATTATTTTATCCGGAGGATGTCCTGAGCATCTTGGGGCACGTCACTGAGGTTTCATCAAAGTGCATTATTTTATCCGGAGGATGTCCTGAGCATCTTGGGGCACGTCACTGAGGTTTCATCAAAGTGCATTATTTTATCCGGAGGATGTCCTGAGCACCTTGGAGCACGCTGGTTGCGTTGTAGGTGATGTGCATGTATTTATCACTAGGTGGTGGTACAGCATCATGCTCAGCCCTTCCCTCCCAGCGCACAGGGAAAATAAATGAATTCACGCTTGGCTAAATCATTACCAACTTTTCCTTCCACTTCAGAAGTCGCTGAACCTTCTGTCACGTGGCAAAGCAAACCAGGCAACAGGCCTCTAAGGTCTGCTCAAGTTAATGATTTATTGATCTTGCTGGCTGATGTTTTCACTTAATCCTTGGGTTTTGATTTAACTGAGCTTCGGTAGTTTAAAAAAAAACAACTGGTCAGTCCCGCTAGAATTCTAAACAAAGAAAAATAAGGCTCCCTGTTTATAATTATCTACTGTGGGGCCAGTGGCTCTGTGGATCCTAGGAGGGGCACTAGTTCAGAGGAGAAGCAGTAATGCCAAGGAGGGAAAGACCAGCAGGTGAAGCAATTCTAGTCTGTGACCTCAGGCTGGGCCCTACATTTCAGCTTCTGTTTGCCTAAGTCATATGTCACAGGGGAGGTTGGTTGAGAGTTACAGCAACCAGTTCCTGCCACCAGAGACTAGGAGGGTGAGTCAGCACCTCAAGTTCATATGCAAATGATAGTTACAGCTAATCTACCAAGAAAAAAAAAGCCTTGTTGAGTTTCCTGAAAGGTCCAGACCTCTGGAGGCTTTTGCTAAAGATTATGTGGCCATCAGTTTATTTCACTTAATCCTTAATCCACTTAATCACCAGATTATTTCACAATCAATTTGATTTATAGCATAACTGCAAATTAAAGAAAAAAATCATAATGCAATGTGATGCTCACATGTATCAAGACGTCTCAAGGAAAATCTAACTTGCATTTTTTTAAATTCCGGTGTAATTAACATACAGCGTTATATTCGTTTCAGGCGTACAGTATAGTCATTCAACAGTTCTGTGCATTACTCAGTGCTCATCATGGTAAGTGTGCTCTTAATCCTCTTCACCTATTTCACCCATGCCCCCACTCACCTCCCTTCTGGTAACCATCTGTTTGTTCTCCACAATTAAAGAGCCTGTTTTTGGTTTGTCTCTTTGTTTCTTTGTTCATTTGTTTTGTTTCTTAAATTCCACATATGAGTGAAATCATATGGTATTTGTCTTTCTCTGACTGCCTTATTTCATTTAGCATTATACCCTCTAGAGCCACCCATGTTGTTGCAAATGGCAAGATTTCGTTCTCTTTTATGGCTAATATTCCATTGTATATATACACCCACATCTTCCTTATCCATTCATCTGTCAATGGACACTTGGGTCGCTTCCATATCTTGGCTATTGTAAATAATGCTGCAATAAATACAGGGGTGCATATATCTTTCCAAAGTAGTGTTTTCATATTCTTTGAATAAATATCTAGTAGTGGAATTAATGGATCATATGGTAATTCTATTTTTAATTCTTTGAGGAACCTCCGTATTGTTTTCCACAGTGGCTGCACCAGTTTGCATTCCCACCAACACTGCACAAGATTTCCTTTTTCTCCATATCCTCACCAACATTTGTTGTTTCTTGTGTTTTTCATTTTAGCCATTCCGACAGGTATGAGGTGATATCTCTTTGTGGTTTTAATTTGCACTTCTCTGATGATGAGTGATTGAGCATCTTTTCATGTGTCTATTGGCCATCTGTATGTCTTCTTTGGGAAAATGTTCATGTCTTCTGCCCATTTTTTAATTGGGTTATTTGGTTTTCTGGCATTGAGTTGTTTAAGTTCTTTGTATATTTTGGATTTTAACCCCTTGTTGGATATATCATTTGCAAATCTCTTCTCTCATTCAGTGGGTTATCTTTTTGTTTTGTTGATGGTTTCCTATGCTGTGCAAAAGGTTATTATTTTGATGTATTCCCAAGAGTTTAATTTTGCTCTTGTTTCCCTTGCCAAAGGAGACATATCTAGAAAAATATCTCTATGGCTAATATCAAAGAGATGACCACCTATGTTTTCTTCTATGAATTTCATGGTTTCAGGGCTCATATTTAGGTCTTTAATCCATTCTGAGTTTATTTTTGTGTAGGTGTGAGAAAGTGGTCCTCTTTCCTTGCCTTGTATGTAGCTGTCCAGTTTTCCAGTTTTCCCAATGTCATTTGTTGAAGAGACTTTTTCCCATCAACTTGCACTGGGTTTTTGTTTTGTTTTGCTTTGCTTAGTCATACCATGTTCCAGAAGTCACCTGATTCAACTTTAGGGGAATAAATCACCAGTAGGGCTCTAAAATAAGGGGAGGAATGTGGAGGACAGATTGCCCTGGGGTTCACAAAAGGGGCAGATCTCACACCCTCTGCATTCTAAGTATGTGGCTGTCCCGGGAGGAGGAGGATCACACAAGTGCTCCCGAGGTGCCTCCTGAAACGGCAGCCGGGAGAGCTGAAACAGCCGGGCAGTGAGACCCATGTCCCTGTGAGCCTGAGCAAGGCAGGGCCAGCCTCCCTCAGCTGGGGCCAGACCTCAGTCAGCATCACCCCAGTGTCCCTCTCTCAGGAGGTACAGGACCAGGTGTCCTCACTGACCAGGGCCACCATGTGAATGCAAGTGAGGCTGAAGGGTTCACAGGGCTGTGCCTTCCCAGAGGAAGCATCCTTTCCTCGATTGTAGGATTCTGGGGCACCTGGGTGGCTCAGTCATTTAAGCGCATCCTACTCTTAGTTTCAGCTCAGGTCATGATCTCATGGCAACGGGCTCCACACTTGGCTCAGAGTCTGCCTGAGATTCTCTCTCCCTCTCTCTCTCTCTGCCCCTTCCCCCCCCCCCTCTGAAATAAATAAATCTTTAAGAAAAAAGTCTCTGGAGGGTGTGGGTCTGACAGTGACTATGTGCAGCAAGAAGGAGCAGTGGCGATAGAAGACTGATGGAACTTTGGTTTTGACACGCAACCACCTACCCCTCCCCACCTTAGGACTCTATAACCCTCAGGTTCATGAACAGTCTGGGGAGAGGGTGGGCCCGAGAAGGAGATACTGACCTTTCTGCCAGTCAAAAATATACGATCTTGGGTTAGTTTTAATTCTTTAAAGAGACAAGACCATGTTTGCGTCCCCAGTTTGGGAAGTAAGTCATACCATTAACACTCAGAATAATACTCCAATGGGCAAAGCAGCTACTGCGGCCTCCTGATGACAAACTGAGGCTTAAAGAGATTATGTAACTGTTACATAGAAAGGAGATTACATAACTGAACTGTAACATGCAAAGAAAGGGCTGGAAGTACCCACGTCATTTCCCCAATACTTTAATCTGATAGGTTTTGGAGCCACAGTTTTGCTTTAATAATTAATTCATATTGCCTCACAGATGAACTATGGGATATTACAGTCAATTGCACCATAAAAATAATCATTAAAAATAAATATTGCAAATGAATTTGGCCAGCTGGGACATTGAGCAGATCCCTTGAACCACAATCTTCCATGTCTGCAAAATCTGCACACTGAGGGGCTTGATTTAAGGCTCTCGCAACTGCAGAATTCCCAGAATCTGAACAAAAATAAGCCTTGAGTATAAAACAGAAATTAAAACCGCCTCACAACAACACTGCCAAGTATTATTGTCCTGACTGTACAGACAAGAAAATCAAGGTCTAGAGGGGTGAACCCTCTTAGACAGGATCTCTCCACTTCCAAGTGGAGAGGCAGAAGGCATGAACATCTGGCTGCAAAGCCCATACTCGTTGATACCCCACATTCCTGTATCAGTCATGCACACAAGATGCTGTTCCTTGAGCTCGCCTGCCAGGGGTTCACACTCTGATTTGGTCCAACATACTTTGGGAGGAACAATCCATCATTCACACACTAATGAGAATTTGTTCATATATGGTCATTCAAGGAATGTGGTATTTGGTGGAGAACTGAGAATGCAGATGATTTGGAAAGACATAGTATTTGATAAGTAATCCTGAGGGAGAACAGGGGCTACCATGGAATGAGGGAATTCAGGCACTTGGGAAGATTCTGGAAGGCAGCTCAGAGTAGCAGTTGCAAACCAATGGCCCATAGATGTATTTTTGGTTAGCCTGCACATTTTTTTTAAAGATTTTATTTATTTATTTATTTGAGAGAGAGAGAGCAGGAGAGGGGGGAGGGTCTGAGGGAGAAGCAGACTCCCCGCCGAGCAGGGAGCCCGATGCGGGACTCGATCCCGGGACTCCAGGATCATGACCTGAGCCAAAGGCAGTCGCTTAACCAACTGAGCCACCCAGGCGCCCCTAGCCTGCACATTTTTATAAGTGAACGAGTTGCTGACATTTTTTAATGTTTTCTTTAAAAAAAAAAAATCCAAATTTCCAGCCCAGACTATGCATTTCCACTTAAAAACAATAAGCTGGAGCTGAGAAGCCATGTGCCCCTGCCTCTTTCCTTCTCCTCAGTCACCACTCCATCATTTTATGAGCTCTAGTTAGCTGCCTCATCGTCCACTCCCCATAGACATTTGTGGGCGTTGAGAACCTGGTCCTAGAGGCTTTGAACTGGGAAAGGAAGGAGAGTGGCTCCAGCAGGTAGGATGGGAAAAGTCAGACAGAACAATAGGACAGTACTAAAGACAATTTCCTATAATTCAAACTTTTGAAAATGAGACTGGCCAACCACTGTGCCATTAAGAGCTCACCTCAGTCCAGAGAAGGGCTCAAGCTAAGCAAAAAGATGGTTTAAATGTAATACCAGGACTAAGATCAGAGTACTGAAAATTAGCCCCAGGACCACTCCACCTGCTCATTGCACCTGCTCCTATATTGTTCTGCCTCTCTGATATCCCATTACCAATCCTTGCTTAATTTCCAGATTCTCTCCTACCCTATTTCTGCACCAAGGTTCACTGAAACCCCAGTCTTGGGACTCATTCTTGGATTCCAAGTCCACTTCTGTCCTGGAGTCAGTGACCCAGCTGTAAGTCACAGTGCTGGCTGCATTATTCTGTAAACTTCCCTCAATCACAAATAGTTTATTGGGCAAAGGTTGTTGTCTGTCTCAGTATTGGACTCAGCAGGAAAAGAATCTCACCTGAGAATTCAGAACCACAGTTTGGACCTTACTCAAGCCCAATATATATATTCTAATATATATTACCTTTATAATTCAGAAACCTCCAAGCCCAGAAATTAATATGAAAGCCAGCCCCAACCTTAATGATACCTCTGAGACTCCAGGCAGAAACACATGAAACCATTCTGAAGAGCAAATCCTCCAACTACACTATAGTCCCAAATGTAAGAAACCCCTGAACAATCAACTCTCAATTCCAAATTATTGATAAGGAAAAAATGTACCAAGAACAAAAGTAAGCATATGCAACAAATACCAACATTACATTTTCTGAAGTTTCATTTAAGAGTCATCTGAATTTAAATAATTATGTTTAAGATTAATAAAACACAGAAGAAAAATTAAACGCATAAACACTCTGAAAAAACAGAACAAGCATATTTTTGAAAGGGCCAAACAGAGCTTTTAAAATTATGAAAAAGACTCTCATTGAGGGGCACCTGGATGGCTCAGTCGGTTAAGCATCCGACTCTTGGTTTTGGCTCGGGTCATGATCTCAGGGTTATGAGATCAAGTCCCGCATTGGGCTCCACACTCAGCAGGGAGTCTGCTTGAGATTTTCTCCATCTCCCTCCTCCTCTACTCCTCCCCCCAATTCATGCTCACTTGCAAGTGCATGTGCGCACACTCCCTCTCTCTAAAATAAGTAAATAAATAAAATCTTTTTTTAAAAAGTCTGTCATTGAAATACAAAATTCAGTCATTGGGCTAAGCATCTAATTCAATATAGCTGAATAGATACTTAGTGAACACGAAGAGAAATCTGAGGAATTTACACAGCATGAAACAGAAAGAATTAAAAAGATGGAAAATGTAAGAAAGAGGTTAAAAGATATGAAGGATGGAAAAGATGGTCCAACATGTTTCTAATAAAAATTTTGATTGGAACTCATACAATGGAATACTATATACTGTGACAAGAATGAATAGATGACAACTACATACAAAAATATGGATGAATTTCATAAACATAATGTTGAGTGAAAGAGACAGAAGTGTACATATCACATGGTTCCATTTTTATAAAGCTCAGAAGAGAGGAAAAACTAATCCATACAGATAGAAGTCAAGATGGTGCTTATTCTTGATGGAAAAAGTAGACAATGACTGGAAAGAGACTGAGAAGGCATTTGATGTCCTGGTATTATTCTATTTCCTCTTTCTTTCTTTCTTTCTTTCTTTGAGAGAGAGAGAGAGGGTGGGGAGGGGCAGAGGAGAGAATCCCAAGCAGGCTCCACATTCAGTGCAGAGCCGGATGTGGGGCTTGATCTCACAACCCCGAGATTGTGACTTGAGCCGAAATCAAGAGTTAGTCACTTAACCGACGAGTCATCCAGATGCCCCTGTTCTATTTCTTGATCAGGGTGCTGGTGAAACAGGGGTGATCAGCTTGTGAATACTCATCAAACACTTATGACGTGTGCATTTTCCATGTATCTTATACCTCAAAAATTTACATTTGTAGGAAAAAGAAAACCTTGTGATAGAATAGAGAAAATGTGCAAAAGCAATATTCTTGGATATAAAGACTGACATTTTTCTAGAAGTGACAAAAAGCATATCTCTGCAGACTCAGGACAACAATGGATCTCAAGCAGAATGAGTAAAAATAAATCCATACCTGGACATAGTATAGTAAACAACAGAGAGATCTTTAAAGCAACCAGCAAGAAAAAAGAAATATCATCTACAAAGAAACCACAATGAGATTGATTGCAGACTTCACAATGGTAACAAAGAAACTGTAAGACACTGAAATGATATCTTCAAATTACTGGAAGAAGGTTAAGTGTCAACCTGGAATTCTAGACCCAACTAAAATGTCATCCAAGAGTAAGGACATTTAAAAAAAGAAAAGAGAGTGAGGACATAATAAAGACATTTTCAAACAAGTCAAGATTAAGTATACTTGAAGAAGAAGAAAATTGAACACAGAAGTAAAGAGCAGTAAGCTACAAAATGCAAAGGAGAGCAAAATACTGGGTAACCAAATAAGTAAACCTAATGTCATAACGAATTTTCAAGTGTGCAAAAATAAGAAAGAGAGCTGTGACAGATTGAATTTTATCTCCCCAAATTTCATATGTTGAAGTCCCAACTCTCAACACCTCAGAATGTGACCTATTTGGAAATAGAGTCATTGCAGATGGAATTTGTTAGGCTAAAATGAGGTCATTACAGTAGACCCTGATTCAAAATGACTAGTGTCCTTGTAGAAAGGGGGAATATGGACACAGAGACATGCAAGCAGGGAGAAGACCATGTGAAGATGAAGGCAGAGACAGGGATGATGCCTCTGCAAACGAAGGAATGCCAAAGGTTGGCAGAAAGCCACCAGAAGCTGGCGAGAAGCATGGAAAAGATTCTCTCACAGCCCCTAGAGGGAACCAATCCTGCCTTGATCTTGGACTTCTAGCCTCCAGAGCTGAGAGACAATAAATCTGTTATTTAAGCAGAGGAAGAGGAAATCCATCCAGTTATATGCTATTTTCAAGAGACACACCTACAACACAAGGACTCTTAATGATTAAAACTAAAGAGATTTACTATACACATACTAAAAAGAAACTGTCACAACGATTAGTGGCAAGTGGAATGATGACCTCCCCCCCCCCCCCCCCCCCCCCCGCTCAAATATATCCATGTCCTAATCTCTAGGACCTGTGAATATGTTAGGTTACATGGCAAAGGAAAAACAGGTTGCAAATGGAATTAAGGTTGCTAATCTCCTACCCCTTAAATAGGGAGATTATCCCAGATTATTCAAGTGGGCCCGATGTAATCACAGGGGACCTGAAAAGCAGAAGAGGGACCATCAGAGAAAGATGTGACTCTGAAAGTACCGCCCAGAGAAATGTAACATTGCTAGTTTTGAAGGTGGAGGAAGGGGGAATGTGAGCCATGGAATGGAGGTGGCCTTCAGAAGCCAGCAAAGGCAAGAAAGTAGATTCACTCCTAGGGCCTCCAAAAAGGAATATAGCCCTGTCCACACTTCAGTCTTAGCGCTGGGAGACCCAGGTCAGACTGGTCATATACAGAACTGTAAGATAATAAGTTGTGTTAAGCCACTAAATTTGTAATGATTTGTTGCAACAGCCAATACAAAACTAATACAACTACATTAATATAAAGTAAAATACACTTTGTATCCAACTGAATTATTAAGGATAAACTGGTTACTGCAACCCCCATTCTGCACCTGGATGTCCTTGAATGACATTGCCTTAATATAGGCAAAGCACAAATAATAGAATTACTGAGAGGAATTGCAAATTTAAGAAACCCTCAATAACTGACAGATTAAGCAGACAAAAAGTAGTTAGGATGTAGAAGATCTAAACACACAATGACAACTTTAACTGAACAAGTAGAACCCATTGCACTTCATTTACTAGGCTTTAGGAAATTATGAGATTATGCTTAAAGACATTTTCAAGAGACCAAACAAACAAACTTGGGCCAGCATGTTGTTGGGTAGAAACCACAAGGAAATTAAACAAATTAAAAATTCCTGGCAAATGACCATTGAAAAGGGATGAACTTGGTTTCACAGTGCAGCCAGGTGAAACGCATTCCCTACAGAGGATAAGTCATCATTCCAAAGCCAAGTATTCACATGGAAGTTATTTTCTTAGCTCTAGCGGATTGCTTGGCTTCATAAAAGGGGCAAATTACCCAAAAGAGTAATTTATCTCAAATTAATTTCTTCCTTCCAGACCTCTGCCTCCTAGAATTGATTTGAATGACAACAAGTGTGCCGTCTAGCCCAGGAAGGCCTGATACATTTGTGAGAGCTATTCTCTGAAATCATAAGCTGGAAATGCAGGGGCTACGAGGTCACCTGAACAAAGTTTGCCCTGCCCTCCCTCCCCCTACCTCAACGTGAAGTTCTCCTGCTTCCAACCAAGCTCATCACCCACCCACCCAACAAGAGCCAAATCAATGGGCAAGAATTGCACAGGGTGATACTCGAAAGGCACACTGTGTTGTCATGTGGCTTTCCTTTATTGCAAAACAATAATGAAAAGACACACGCATCTAGATTAGCTCTAGGATGTGGGAAGTCCCTAAAGTTCCTCATGCTGAGAGACAGGGGGTAATGGAGAATAAATAGCAGGGTCTTCCAAGCTGAGGTAGCAGCTGTCCTGAGCCAAGAGAAAGCTTGGTCAGATTGGGCAATGGTTAGTTCCACAGTTCTGCAAGGTTAGAAGGTCCAACAAAATGGAGCTGGCAATGTGGCAAGAAATAAGGCTAAAGAAGGAAGCAGAAGCTGCCTCTTATTTTAAGACCATGGTTCTCACAATAATTTAGCATACATCTGCTTCACCTGGCAGGCTTCTTGAGCCCTGGGGCCCACCCCCAGGGTTTCTGATTTAAGGGATCTGGGGTGGGGCATGAGAATGACGTGTCTAACGAGATCCCAGGAGATGCTGATGCTATTGGTCCAGGAAACCTCTCTTTTGAAAATCGCTGCTCTTAGATGTTTCTATGTTACCTTCAATGCCTTGCAAATGCAAAGAGGTGGAAGGCTTCTGGCGGTATGTTGTTGCCACCTTGAACAGCGCTTTGTGCCTGCAGAGGGCAAGGTTGTGACCTATAGTCAGGAGGGTGTGCGGGCCCTTGAGAGAAGACATTTTTAAATAGTTGTGGAAATGAAGAGAAAACCCAGACTACGGGTTCATAGGCGCATGGCTGGTTATTTTAAAGGCATGGATGAGATTGGAGCTGATACCTTTGCACTGGCAAAATGTTATCAGTTGTCTGACTTTCCCTAGCAGGACGAGGAAGTGCGGGCATAACAGAGAATGAGAAACAGTGGTTTTGGTCCAGGACTAGAGTTTTCCTGATGGTCAAATAAAAAGAAGGGGGGTGGGGAAGAAAGAAAAGGAGGTGAAATGCTGGACAGTGATAGGCTATTGTGATTTATAAGAAATATATAATAGATCACTCAGATGACCAAAGTATATTTCTCAGAGGTACCTGGTTTTTGTCCGTGGTTCCTTACTCACAGCTCCCCAAATCCTTGGAATTTCTTGAGCAGTAAGAGCCTATTTTTTTATAATATTTGGTCTCCTGTCCTCAGTTCCTGAGAAACTCCAGAGCCATAAAAGTAAAATGTGTATCTTGTTATTCGTAACAAGTCCCTTCCCACAAAAACTGGGTTTATGTTAATGAGCTAACTTTTGGAAATCTTCTAAGGATGAGGGCTGGTAGATAAACCAACCCTGGGGACACCTAGCTGGCTCAGTCAATGGAGCACGCCGCTCTTGGTCTCAGGATTATGAGTTTGAGCCCCAGGTTGAGTGTAGAGCTTATTAAAAGAGAGAGAGAGAGAGAGAGAAACCAATCCTGAATAGAGGATTGGAGCTTTCAGTGCCACCCTCCTGATTTCCTGATGGGGAGAGAGGTTGGAGTTTGAATCAATCATCAATGGCCAATGAGTTAATCATACCTATGTAATAAAGTCTTCCTAAAAACCCAACATGAGGGGGTCCAAGAGCTTCCAGGTTGGGGAACCAGAACTTCTGTGCTGGACCCCAGGACAGAAGCTCCTTTGTTCAGGACCTCACCCTATGTATCTCTTGATCTGGCTGTTGATTCATAATTTTTAATATCCTTTGTAATAAACTAGTAATCTAGTGAGTAAAAGGGTTTCCTGAGGGATGCCTGGGTGGCTCAGTCTGTTACGTGTCTGCCTTCAGCTCAGGTCATGATCTCAGGGTCCTGGGATCCAGTCCTGCATCAGGCTTCTTGCTCAGGGGGAGCCTGCTTCTCCCTCTGCCTCTCTCTCTCTCTCTCATGAATAAATAAATAAAATCTTAAAAAAAAAAAAGTGGGAGGAGTTTCCTGAGTTCTGTGAGCCACTCTTACAAATTAAACCCAAGAGGGGGTCATGGGAACCTCCACTCTAGAGCCCACTGGTCAGAACCACAAGTGATAATGCAGGCTGGCAATTGGCACATGAAGGGCAGGGGGGCGCAGCGCAGCCTGGTAGGACTGAACCCTTCACCTGTGGGATCTGGTGACCTCTCTGGATAGTGTCAGAATTGAGTTGAATTGTAGGACACTTGCTTGGTGTCAGAATTGCTTGTTGTTGGTGCAAGGGAAACCACACCCTCGCCGCCCCACACACTGGAATTGAATGTGCAGAACATTCTTTAAGTTGTGTCTAAACTACTTGGGGAAGGACATTAAGACCACTGATCGAAAAGCCAGGAGCAAGAATCTGGAAGTCTTGACGACAGTGTATAAATGTGTGGTGGTAGTAATGGAGGGAGGGTCGTAACCATAAGTTGTGGCTTCAGAGGGTTAGGTCAGCCAATGAAATCTCAGAGTTAGAGAAGTTCCAGGCGAGGGCAGGATGAATGGCTCTGAGAACCCCTTGAAACAATACAAAATATCATGTGCTCTCCAAAAGAAATTTCCCTGAGAGACCATTCACAGCTTTCATCTAAATTCCAAAAGACTTTCTGACCCATAACTGATTAAGAGTTGATGGCAGAAGAGGGTGATGAACTGGAGTGGAGGTAATGTGTCTGGGTTTGAGGAGGTCCGAGAACCGTGGAGCAGGACATGGGGAGAAAATGTTACCGAACCATCTCTCACAGCCACTAACTCAGGAAAAGAACAGGTGAGCTCCAACCCAGGGAACCCCACAGGGGGGCGCTGGACAAATCAAAAGCCTAGCTCCTGGCTCTGTTTGCCAACACTGTTGATGAACAAACTGGGATGAAATCGTCACAAGAGAAGCCAATAACTCAAGAGAGGAGGGTTTAGACTCAAGAAAGGGAGAGATTTATTTCAGGTGCCAGCAGCCAAGGGAGGTGGCAGGTTCAAGCCTTGATAACCCACCTCTCAGCCCGCAAGATGGACACCTAGAGTTTTATGGAAAGGTTCAGGCAGGTGCCTACAAGACAGCAGGCAGGGAGCGTGTGACCACGGGTGGGGGTCAGTACAGTCAGCCCGTGATCAACATCAGAGAAGGGAACGAACGTGTGGGGTGTGGTCTTCTAGGCATTCCGTTGCTATCTGGGCTTTTCTGGCCTGATGGTTGGTATGTTCTGGGTCATTGCAAAACCCCTTCGCCAATGCCTCCAGAAAGTGTGATAAGGAATAAGAACAATGGGTTTCAGTTAGAACACAAGTTAAGTCATCTTCTCTATTTCTGATTTTAACTGTTAGTGTCTAGAGTTGAGCAAGTAGGCTCACTAACAAAGAGACTGGAAACTGGAGACCAAAGTACCAGAAAGCAGACAAATCACAGAGAGCAGACAGGTGGTTGTGGCAGTCACTGGAGATGGCAGTTTTAAAAGCACTTTGCAAACAGCAAAGCACTTCTAAATCTATACAGGTTATTTTAATTTTATTTCCTGATTACTAAAATCATAATTCCCCCTTTGGAAATGTTTGAACCTACAGAAAGGTTAAAAATCAAACGAACATGATAGAACTCAAGTTAGATTATTACTGTCAATTCTGGTAGCTTTATAGCAAAATGACCAATAGCCGATGTACCAAAGTGATCTTGGTATCTGGAAAGCCAAAAATCAGATCAAAGCAGCCCAAAGGAGGAAAGCCCTCTCTGTCATCCTGCATTCATGCACAGGGGCCACTCAAACCCCCTATTCCAGCCAGATGAGCTTGTGATTAAAAAGACAACATTTATTTCTATTATAGAGTCATGCCTACAACGAAAAAATGCTTCTAGGTCTCAGACACATTAGAGTTTTCAGTTGGACAGATCTCCTCGAGAGCCCTGGTCTTTAAGTACTGACATCTAAATTTTACATTATATACCTTTGCTCATCCCAGAACCCCACTTACAGATTCAAAAATTCATTTTTGGGGTGCCTGGGCAGCTCAGTCAGCTGAGAGTCCGACTCTTGATTTCAGCTCAAAGTCATGATCTCAGGCTTGTGAGATCAAGCTCCAAGTGGGGCTCAGCACTCAGCTCAGAGTCTGCTTGGGATTCTCTCTCTCTCTCTCTCACTCTCTCTCTCTCTCTCTCTCTCTCCCCCTCTGCCCCTCCCCCTGCTTGCACTCGCTACATAAATAAGTAGGGACACCTGGGTGGCTCAGTGGGTTAAGTGTCTGCGTTCAGCTCAGGTCATGATCCTGGGGTCCTGGGATGGAGTACCATATCGGTCTCCTTGCTCAGCAGGAGCCTGCTTCTCTCTCTTACTACCACTCCCCCTGCTTGTGTGCGTGCTCTCTCTCTCTGACAAATAAAAAATAAAATCTTTAAAAATAATCTTTTTTTTAAAATTCATTTGCTATAAAAACCCTATTTTCCAATACAGTGGAGACCAGTAGTTGCTTGGAGAATTTTTTGTAAGTGCAAATAATGCTTTTAAAATACATTCATATTTTACATCTTTCTGAGCAGGAGTCTGATTGGTAGATAATTTCTCCACATGAGTAACACATAAAACTTGGATGCATCTCATTTTTTCCAGCACACAAGCCATTCATCACTTAGTGTAAAATCCTGACCCTGCAAATCCTGAGGTTCAGGTCATAGTCCTTTTCTTTGAGTTTAGGGCCTATGACTTAATTTTTTTTTTCTTCACCCCTCCCTTGTTTTGTTTTTTTTAAATGAGAGACAGAGAGCATGAGAGGGAGGAGGGTCAGAGGGAGAAGCAGACTCCCTGCTGAGCAGGGAGTCCGATGCGGGACTCGATCCCGGGACTCCAGGATCATGACCTGAGCCGAAGGCAGTCGCTTAACCAACTGAGCCACCCAGGCGCCCCTCCCCGCCCTTGTTTTTAAACCAAATCTCTGATCCTCATCTGTTTTCTAGTCTGAGTAATTTTAAGAACCACAAGAAGAGGGAGATGGGTGGAGGATGGGCTAAATGAGGGTTGGGGATTCAGGAGTGCACTTGTGATGAGCACTGGATGTTATATGTAAGTGATGAATCACTAAATCTAACCCCTGAAACCAATATTACACTATACGTTAACTAACTAGAATTTAAATAAAAACTTTGGAAAAAAAAAAAAAACCACACACACACAAATCCGGGTAGAAAATCTGAGTGCAGATGTTTACAATTTCCCCCAATTTTCATCATTAGTTGCCTCACCCACACCCAGTTCAACAGCATTTTTTAGTCACTTGCCTTCAAGTCTTTCCCGAAGCATTCATAAAGTTGTCATCAAAAGAAAGACAATGCTTTCATTTTGCCCTCACATTTTATCAATTTATATAATATTTCAATAAATTATATAAATTATAACATGTACAGAAACAAAACTGATTCTTGCTGAGCACGAACGTCTACAGGTGGGGCCTTAAGTGCACAGATGAGCAAGAGAGTACCTCACCAGGGAACAGACTCTCGGAGCCATATGCTTTAAAAGGAAAGTAGAGAATGTCGGTTAATTCTCGAGACTCCTAAGTGGAACTCAAGAGCATTAAAGGAGGACCAGTTAAGAGAGCTTCTGTTATATATACCAAAAAACAAAAACAAAAGCAAAACACCCACAGACATTACACATCTATTAGAATGACTGAAGTCCAGAACACTGGCAATGGCAGTTTCTTTTGTGAGCAACAGAAGCTCTCATTCATTGCTTCTGGGAACACAAAATGGTAAAGCCACTTTGGAATACAGTTTGGCAATTTCTTAGAAAGCCAAACCTAGTCTTACCATAGATCCATCATGACACTTCTATGTATTTACCCAACTGACTTGAAAGTTCATGCCCATAAAAAAAAAATCTGCACTTGAATGTTTAAGCAGCCTTATTTATTACCAAAAACTGGAGGCAACCAATGTCCTTCAATAAATGACTAGATGGATGTACTACCATTGGTCTTTTCAATGTATTCATACAATACAGCAATAAAAAGGAGTGAGCTATCAATCCAGGCTGACATGAAAGCATCTTAAATGCCTAGTGCTAAGTGAAAGAAGCCAGTCTGAATAGGCTATGTAATCACATTTATATGAAATCCTGGAAAAGCCAAAAACTGTAGAGATTGTAAACAGAACTGTGGTTTCCAAGGGTTTGAAGGGAATAGGGAGCATTAAAGAGGTGAAGTATAGGGAATTTCTTAGGGCAGTAAAACTATTCTATAGGACACTGTCATGGTGGATACATGATACTTCACATTCACCAAAAATATTTTGGTATTCACCAAAACTCTATAGAACTTTACAATACAAAGAGTAAACCTTAACGTACATAAATTTTAAACATTATCACGGTGGTCAGAGTACTCTAGGAAGGAATGGGGAACGTGACAAAAGATTCTGTTATAAATGTATAAAACAACCTCCCTGAAAGGGGTGGAAGGAAAAGGTCTTTAAATAAATTTGGAAAGGAGTAGAGTCTAAGGCAAAAGGAACTGTACACAAATCCTGTACTTTAGTTGAAAAATTTATTTTACATGGGGATATGGGTTAGCAGTTCTGAACCACTATACCTGGGGTACAGATGCCTGAGTGGCTCAGTCGTTAAGCATCTGCCTTTGGCTTGGGTCATGATCCCAGAGTCCTGGGATCGAGCCCCGCATCGGGCTCCCTGCTCAGCAGAGACCCTGCTTCTCCCTCTCCCTCTGCTTGCTGCTCCCCCTGCTGTTCTCTCTCGCTCTCTGTGTGTGTCAAATAAATTTTAAAAATAAATAAAAAATAAAAATAAATCTTTACATGGGGCACAGGAATAGAACAATTAAGTAAGTGGGTGGTGGGAGCCAGGTTTCTTGCTGTTGGGCTGGGAAGTTGCAGATAAGCAGGGGGAGGAGACTCGACTGATCCATGCTGTAATGCTGTAGCATTGGAGATGTCAGCATCAAGTCATGTTTAGCTTAATATAGAAACAGATGGCTATATACAGCAATATTTATAGAAATGTGCATATTCACAGGTTAGTATGCAAACATCTATTTTCTTGATCTGTTAGCTGAGAGGACCTAGAAGCGATGACACCCAGTGCCCAGCTCTTGGTTTCTACTACCATCTCGCAATAAAAGGAACCAGGACTTCTTGGAAAAATGACTGATTCCAGGACTAGGCCAGGAGTTATACACAAGGATTCTAGAGCATCTTATAGTGCCAAAAGGTAAGAAAGTACTTTTAAAAACCCCACAATGTTGGGGGCATATCAAAGGGACGTGGGAGCCACAGATAGAGCTCTCGATGCCCAAAGCTGGAATAATTTGAGCAACAATATAAATAAAGTAGTTTTTAAGTATAACCCAAAATCTAAAATAAATATTTAGGAGTCCATGCTGATATGAATAATGAATGACGAGACAAATCTCCCATGCAGAAGAATTCCAAATAATTTTTGGAGATACAATGGGAATATAACTCCTACTCCTTAGGTGTGGGCTGTGCACAGTGATTTCCTTCCACAGAACACAGGATGGAGAGGGGAGAAAGAGTAACTTTATGGAAGAGACCCCCAGTAAACACTACCCCAGGCAGGTGGTCAAGGTCAATATCAACATTCCTAAATCGCATTGATAATATGTACCCTTGATGTGACAAGAATGGCCCTTTACCTCTGTGGTTTTCCCCCCTTAAACCTATAACCCCAGTGTAATCATGAGGACAAGATCAGAATTTCAAGTCTATAAAATATCTGACAAGTACTCCTCAAGACCATCAAGGTCATCAAACATGAGGAAAACCTGTCACAGCTAAGAGAAGCCTAAGGAGACACGATGACTAAATGTAATGTGGTGTTCTGGATGGGACCTGCAAAAAGTGAGAGAGAGAGAACGTGAGAGACATTAGGTAAAAACTAAAAAATTCTGAATGAAGTATGGATTTTAGTTCATAATGCATCAATATCAGTTTGCCAATTGTAACAAATACATCCCACTGATGTAAGATCATAATAATAGGGGAAATTGAGAGTAGAATATATGGGAACTCTATGTGCCACTTTCATAATTTTTCTATAAATCTAAAATGAATTTAAAATAGGCTTATTTTCTTAAGTTTTTTTTAAGTCAGGTGGGCTAAAGAGGTCTCTCACTAGCCAGGAAACCTTCCTTTTTAAGAAAAAATATTACTGAACTATTACTATATACCAATTAAACATCTATTCCTCAATCTTAATCCTACTAATAAAATTACAACTTGGCTAAATACATAGGACAAACCTCTGTTAACAATGTGCTATGTAACATTTGCTAATTTGGAAAAGATGAGAAAGAAAGTGTATGCCTTACTTAAGAGTGTTAGCAAAAGAAAATAAACAAAAGACTTAAAATCTGGATGTAATTATAGTATAGAGTGGGTCGTTTATATTCATTCATCAGAATCACGTAAGATTTTAAATGTCATAGATAGCAATGAAAAGTGACTAATGAATCAGCAAGAACCCCATGTTAATTGTATTAAGGGTTGGTTTGTTTAAATCAAGTGAGGGAATGTATGTGTATTTTATAGCAGGGACCCAGACTTAGTCACCCTTTTTCCTTGCCTGGCATATGTAAATAAGGTCAAATAGCCTACCTCAGCCACAGAAATATGCACAAGACCCTGATTGTGCTGATAGTCCTACCGTGACAAAGAAACACTGCTGGCCTTTTGTTTTGCCATTGCTCTGTTTGACTTTGTTTTAGGCTACATGGTGGATAGGACTGCAGCAGTGGAATGATGATGTCCTTGGAGGTTCACCTGTGGAAAAGCTTATTGGAATGCCTTGTATAAGGACATCTTTCAGAACTATCTCGGATTGTATTGCAGAGACCTACTTATACAGTGCCAAATTGTTCTCTACAGAGCATAGTTTGGTGGTCAAGCCATTCAAATTTAAATGGCTTACTGCATTATAATCCTAGACAATGAGGGAAGTTACACAGTGTCCTAGGTTAAAACAAGGTTCCTGGATGTCCTCATCTTACTAGAACCATGCACAGCTGCAGATGAGTGGAGTTAACTGCACAGAAAAGAACCAGCCTCACCTAAGCCATGACTTGGTGTTGTGTAATCTGAAAAACTGTGAAAAAGAAGCTAAGCTATCTTCCCAGAAGAGAAGAGGAGAGAAGGTCGGAATGACTCTTTAATTGTCTACGATAAAAGAGTTGCCAAAATGCTTAAACATTCCATGAAAGAAAAATGCACAGTTTATGTCTACATACCCTGGTCAACCATGACTGAGTGAATAACGTGTCAGTAAACTGTAGGCAACCAATGACATGGGGAGGAGAGGCAACCGTGGAGAAGGGGTGCACCTGGCCGTTGAGATGGGAATGCATCCAGGAAAGGCTGGGTGGAGTTGGCTGGGAGCAGCCATGTAATGGTTACATATGGTGAGGGAATACCCAAGATGCTTAGGGTTTGCAAAGGCTCTGGCTCGCGTGGTTTCTTCGTGAGTTGACTGCTACATGCTGAACCAACAACAAGTCAATTTGGGAATTGAGTCACCACAAAGCTTGTTTGTCCACAGTGTCCAACTAAGTCAAAGAAATTATAAGACCCCAACCACGCATAACCTATTTCAAACTGTGAATGCCTTGGAGTTCATGGTTAAGGGATCCACGCCACTGAATGAATGCCCCAAACCATAACAAAGAGTACTAAGCAATAGTTGGTATCTGGCGCTTTGATGAGAACCTTTTTTTTAGAAGAGATTCTTCTAAAGTCAAATGTTCTATGAGAAGCAGGCCAAGGGTAAAACCTTTGGGAGACATGCTGAATATAGCAGATGTCACCAGGGATCCAAGAGCTCTGTGCAGCTGTTCAGCTTTCATAGACACGAGTCCTCTTGGATATTTCTGAGGCAGCGTTAGTACCCATGTTCTGTGTGTTCCCTTACGTTGTTTGGCTGACATTCTTCCTGCCCTTTCTGAGAAAGTGGCTGACCTGAGTGTGGGACAGAAGTTCCAAAGCGCTCCATGCTGTGCTATTTCCCTGAATAGCTGTGGTTTGTCTTGAGACTTGCACGGAACTACACAGCAATAGCGGATCACAGTTGATCCTAGTAACGGAAATTACTGGACTAGGCTAAGCTGGCCCCCTTAACTCTAGATCCAAAAATTCCATGGATGACATTAGCACTTCTAAACCTAGAATTGTCCTTGGACTATTGGGATGAAATAGCATGGTGGAAAGAGTGCTAAACTGGAATTGGAGGACTTTGTATCATTGTTGCCCCTATCTTCGTGGCCTTGGGCAGGTCATCTAGACCCTTTGAGCCTTCATTCTTGGAATCTTTAAAAATAGGAGCGTGAGTGTCCTGGATGGTGTCCCCTGGCTCCTCTAGCTTCCCTCTCCATCCTTCCCTATCCTGCCTTCTGTCCTGGGAGGCTGGCTTGTAGAAATTCCATTCCCTCTACCTTCTGGTTGGGGCCCTGCAGCCCCAGCAGGAGGTCAGAAGGAAGATAGTGAGACCTGGGTATTTACCACCTTCTCTTTCCTGTGGGGTCTCCCAAAGGTCACTTCTCTCTCAGGGCAGCCCTCTGTCCAGTCTTCTCCCAGATGCTGGTCTGCTGGGGTAACCACACCACTGTTACTAGCCCGGAGGGGTTCCACCATCCTGTGTGGCTCCCTAGCCCTGCTTGTGCTTTTGTAAATGCTTTCATTAAGTTTAACCCCCCTGCAAGCACCCTCTTTTGAGAGTGCACACTGTTTCCTGCCGGGGCCATCCATGACTAATACAGTGAGCTGGATCAGAGGCATGTGAATATCATGGGGTACTTCTGAGGTTCAATTTGCATTTTGACTTGAATTTTATGGATGCTAATTAAATCCAGTAGAAGAATGAAACCAGCTTCCAGAGCCCCAATTATGAGTTTTGGGATTTTTCAAAATACCTTGATATTCTCTTTGATTGATGCTAAGTCAGTAGAATACATCTCAACTTAAAGGGATGTTTTATTAGCAAAATTCTACTTTATTTGTTTTATATGTCAGTGTCCTATAAAAAAATTTTTTAGAGCCCGAGGCGGGGCTCGAACCCAGGACCCTGAGATCATGACTTTAGCCCAAATCAAGAGTCGGATGCTCAGGCAACTGAGCCAGCCAGGCGCCCCCTTTTTATTTTTCAAATGATTTTATTTATTTATTTATTTATTTATTTATTTATTTATTTGAGAGAGAGAGCAAGAGAGCAGGAGAAGGTAAAATTTTATTCAAGAAGAAAAGAGGCTTTACTGCTTTAAAATGTTTGATAACCACTGGTAGATGGCTTCTAGGTCCCTTCCAAGATTCTAAGACTGAATATTACACTTTGAGGAATTGGGCAAGACCGAGCTTCTGGGCAACGAAACAGGGTGACAGCCACTGTAGATACCTAGCAAGGGTGATAGAATGCAATAGTGTCCCTCCCTGCGCCCTTATTTCCTCAGCTGAAGCAGTTCATTCTTTTCCTCAGCAAGATCTCTTAGTAATAACATAACACTACTCATTGCCACCCAGGACCATTTCTTAACCTACTACGTGTCAGGCTCTGTACTTAGACCTTTACATTTGTAACTGCTACCTAACATCGTCACTAGTATACCAAAATATAATGCTCGCAGCCCAGTTCCCCTAACCAGCAGGGAAGTCCAATCCCCACCCCTCCATCCACCAAAGTGCCACCCACCCCCCCCCGCCCCCACCCCCGCCCCCTCCAGGAACTCTGAGGCTCACTAGTGGGGGAGGGGCTTCCCACCTGTCCTGCCTGCTCCCACCTCCTCCCACTGAAACTCCGTCAAAGGCACTTCATCCCAAGCTAGACAGGATCCTCTTCCAGGTTATTCCCCTAAGCTGCTTCCTCTAAGGTCCAACTCTGCCCTCAGGAGGGCTGGATCGGGACGCTTAGAATACAGGACAGCCTCCTGAGAGACCAAGAGACACCTGAACCCTGTGCTCTTCACTGACTCAAGGCTGCAGGCAGCTCCCACCAGCCCCCACAGGTCACACTCCTTTCTATCCGATTGGTAATTTTAGTTCCGGGTGTTTATCACCTTGTCCCTGCTAGAGTCCTCCTGAACCTTCTGGAAGAGTGTTCTGAATTTTGATTCTTGGGGACAAGGGGTTAGGATCTTGGTCCCTAAGGTCTAATGCTCTTTATGCAAGTCATTAAAGGTTCTATCCAGCTCTCTGCTTTCCACAGGGTAAGGGATGGGAGAGGCCAGGGGATTGCTCCCAACCCCCACCCCAGCCCCACTCTCTGTAGTAAGTCAAGTCTCCTCCAAAGTGACATTTGCAGTCTCTACCAAGAGCTGGCCAAGGTTTTAGGGCCTGAATCACTAAGCATTGAGAACTACACACATCCTGTTGACTCATCTCCATCATCCCCATGTTGCAGCTGAGGAAGCAGAAGCTCCGAGAAGTGGCGGACATACCCCAAGATCACCCAGTGAGGCTTTAAAACCAGGTCAGTTGGGTTCCAAAACTCATGCTTGGTCCACAAGGAGGCTCCATACTCTAAGCCACAAGGAGGCTCCATACTCTAAGCTCCATACTCTAAGCTCCATACTCAATTTGCTTAGAGTATGGAGCCTCCTTTCCCTTTAGCCTGGCGGCAATAATTGACTAATAATGATGAGTGAGCTTCGTAGGCTACCGTTTAGGGTGGCCCTGGCCTGACACCCAGGACAAGGCTTATCGGCATCTTCTTTTAGGGCAGAAGAAGATGCAAACGGTCACTCCTACTTCGAATTTCTATTATGAGCAGAAATCTCTCGAATAAATCCTACTGCTCTGACTTTAAATTAATCTCCTATTGTCAGGATACCAGACTCTAAAATAGAGCACTTAGGGAGCCAGGGGTAATTTTAGCATCACAGTGGAATTACAGAGCAAACAGAGGCTCAAAGTCAGAGTAAGGCCAGTGTCTCTGATGAATGAGTTAGCAAAAAGATTTATTCCACTTCAGTTCACACCCCTGAAGTCAGACTACGCTGTTTTTAGAATATGTAAATGTTCTGCTAAGTTCAGCTCAAGTTCAGTGGTGTAAAAGAAGAGGCATACTCAATTGTTGCAAGTGGGGGGCGGGGGGCGGTGTGGGGAAGCTCAGGAGTTCAGGCTCTGGAGGCAGGAAAGGACCTCAATCCCAAGGCCACCTTGGGCGCATTACTTCACTTCTCTGAGGCTCGGAATTTCATCTGTAAAACAGGGACAATACTACCTACGTTGTTGTGAAGAGCCCAAGAGATAATAAATCCCCAGCCTCAGAATAATCCTGCCACATTGAATATTTAAATGAATAATGGGACAGAGCACCTGATATTCACTCAGAAGTACTCAGTGAGGGTTGGTTCTCTAAGTTAAAGCCTTAGGTGTCCCTGAGATCATGAAGGGACATAATAAAGAGTAAAAAGAGGAGGGCCTAGAACTGGATGGCGTGCGCAAGGTCATGACAATGACCCAGGAGGAACTTCAAGGAGGTGGCTGCCCTCCCCACCCTGCCCCATGAGAAGGACAAGGGGAAGAGAGATTTAGAAATGCAGACGTGTCAGGGCGCCTGGGTGGCTCAGTCAGTTAAATGTCTGCCTCAGGTCATGGTCCCAGCATCCTGGGATCGAGCCCCGCATCGGGCTCCCTGCTTGGTGGGAAGCCTGCTTCTCCCTCTCCCACTCCCCCTGCTTGTGTTCGCTCTCTCGCTGTCTCTCTGTCTGTCAAATAAACCTTAAAAAAAAAAAAGTGCCGAAGTGTCCACAGTCAGGTGCTGAAGATAAGAACTGAAATTTGCCCAGCTGGTTCGGAGACCGGGGGTCCTTGGAGAACGTGGTCAGGGTTCCAGCGGAAAGCAACTGGCAGTTCCAGAGAGGGTCTGGTAAGAGACCACTTACAAGGCTGTGGGCAGACTCCTGGGGAAACGGCTAAGATAAAGTGCCCCGGGGCTGAAAATGGCAGGAAACCACGCCCAGCCGTAGGCTTAAAAGCGACCGCGGAACAGGTTCTCCAGGACCCTGTAGGAGCTGCAACTGCAGGAGGGGCCCTTCGCACAGGAGCTGGGGGGAAGGGGCACCGGGGAGGGGCGTCTCCTCAGGAGAGGAGGAGGCCGCCCCTGCCAAGCCCAGCCCTTCAGAGACGGGTGGGGAACCAGTGCCGCGGACTCGCTCTCCTCTTTCCCATCCTACCCTCCCCGTGCCCTCCCCACCACTCTTCATCTCCCCCACCTCCCCTTCTTCCCTACCTGTCCCCCCACCCCTGTTTCCCCGTCTGCCATCTCCCCACTCTCCTCTCCCTGCCCCTCCCTTCCCTCTGCCCCCTCCTCTCTTCCCCACCCTCCAACTGCCCTCCCCTCCCCCCTCCCCTGCTACCTTCCGCCTTCCACCTTCCACCGGAAGCCAGAAGTCAAGGGACTCCAGGTGATGCTATCTGCAAAGGTCAGCCTGCCTTGGAAGAGGGCATGAGGGAAGGGTAAAGAGTAGCTCTGTGGCAGCTGAGTAGCAGGTAGGTGGGATGCGGGGGAGGGGACGGGGAGGCACGACAGGCCCTCAAGGGACAACTCTGTAAACGGCTTCCCTCTCTATCTATCCCTGAAAGATAAGCTATAACATAATGCCCCATCTTTTAAGACAGTCTGTTGTTCAGAATTTCCACAAAATCTAACTGGCCCTTCCCCAGCTGGCCTGCTCTGTCCCATGAGGAGCTACGGATCAAGCACGTGGTGAGACCAAACAGAAACACTCCTCTGTCGCGCTATCAGATGGCAAGGAGCCACCGTCCTGTTGCTTTTAGAAACCGTAATTCCCAAACCTGAAAACTTGAGAAAATACTAAAAAAATAAAAAGGCTAGTATGTCTGCTCTGCTTCTCTCTGCGTCATCCCTTTGCAGGGACAAGAACTATTTCAGCTCCTTTTGTGAGTACAGACGTGCCCTGACCTACCTTCCCTCCCTGACCTCCCTGAGCTATCTTTGAAACTGGGTCTACACTGGGGCCTGCGTGTCCTCAAAAGCCTGGAGCGAACCACCAGGCGCTAAGGACCGAGGGGTGTGGTTTTTGCTGTTCAGGCTTGCCTACCCCCACTATCCACACCATGCGCACACGCGTGCACACACGCACGCACACACATGCACTGGGCCACATTTCACAGTGCAGTCTGCAGTGACCTCCAAACATGGAAAGCCCAAGTGTGTCACCCCACCTGGAGCGGAAGCCAGAATGCGGGGTGAAGCTAGAGCAGCAAGTCCTCTTTCCCACCTGGGTGCCCACAGGCCTGCGAGCACCAACTCCCAGACCCAGGAGTCCCAGGTGAGGAAGAGGCCATGCAGTTCACGGACACCCTAGTCAGTACAAAAACTCTACAGCTACTGCCCGGTGTGTATCAGCAATTCTGACAGCCCCTGGCTGGCCCATTTTCCTCCAGGCCTGTGCAGAACATTCCTGGCTAGCAGTTTCCCAGATCTTCTCAATGTGAGGTATGATAGGGGAGACTTCGACTTACCCTCCCTCTCCTCCTGGGGTTCCACCAGCTAACATATGAATTGAACTGTATGAAAGTGGTGTCGTTCTTAAGTTAAAAATGGTCCAGTGTTGGCATTCATGTAATTCAACCTAGGTTATAGGACCAATAGTCAAAGTATCCATTTTGTGAATGGTTTGGAAAAATGCCTAACAATATCCCCCAAACAAGGCTCTCGGGGAAAAACTGGACCAGAAGAAGGGCATAACTGAGACCCTAAGTGGAGTCTCCAGTTGTCTTTGCCTAGAATTGATGGCCAGGGCTGTGATACACCTCCCTGCAAGGTATAGGGAGAGTGGGGGTCCTCTCCAAATCAGGACACCGCTCACCAAGGTGTGCCGGTGGCCTGGGGGACTCCCACAGAGGTAACAGAAACTAGGAGGGTTGTCCCTTTTCCTCATTTTAAACCCTAGATAGTGGCCACCCTCACAGGTTGCCCTGCCTTAGCCTGGGATGTGAACACAACAAAGTAAATCTGAAAGCACAACATGGTTGTGATGGCTAATTCTATGTCAACTTGATTGCACCATGGGGCACCCAGATTAAGCATTTCTGCTGATGTGTCTGTTTCCAGAAGAGGTTACCGTTTGAATCGGTGGACTCAGTAAATTGCCCTCCCCAATGTAGGTGGGCATCATCCAATCCATTGAGAGCCCAAATGTAATAAAAGTTGGAGAAAATAGGAATTTGCACATCCCCCTTTTTTCTCTGCCTTACTGCTTGGGTTGGGACATCCCATCTCATCTTCTGCCCTTGGACTTAGATTTACACCATTGGCTCCCCTGGTTTTCAGGCCTTTGGACTCAGGGTTTTTTTTGTTTTTTGAGAGAGAGAGAGAGAGAGAGCGGGAGCGCATATGAACCCAGGGGTGGGGGAGTGGAGTGCAGAGGGAGAGAGAGAGAATCTTAAGCAGGCTCCACCCTCCGCTCGGAGCCTGATGCGGGACTCAATCTCATGACCCAAGCTGAAATCCAGAGTCAGACCCTTAACCACTGAGCCACCCAGGTGCCCCTGGCCTTAGACTAAATTATACCATTGGCTTTCCTGGGTCTCCAGCTTGCAGGTAGCAGCCTGTGGGCCTCCTCATCCTCCAGAATCATGTGAACCAGTTTCTCCTAATCTTCCTTTTGGCAGAATTCTAATACAACGGTTCAGCAGAAGAGCACCTAGTATTTTGTGTTCCCAGGCTGCTTATGCCTCGCAAGGCATAGGTGGAACTGAGAAGTTACCAGAGCCCCTAAGTGAGGACTCAGAAGGCAGCTAGCTAAGCTGGAAGAAGCATTGGTCCTGCCGTGGTGAGGGGAGAAGCAAGCAGCAGCAGAAGCCTGGGGTAGACTCCCTGACCAGGAGTCAGGTGGAGACTAATGTAGAAACTCAGGGTTTCTAGAACGCCAGCAAGAACCAAGGGAAGGCCGGGTCACCTGGGCGGGCTACTAGTCTCTAGGCAGCTGTGAGAACACATTTTTTTAAAAGATTTATTTATTTATTTGAGAGAGAGAGAGAGAGATGGCGTGAGTGGGAGGGGCAGCAGGAGAGGGAGAGAGAGAATCTCAAGCAGACTCAGCACAGAGCCCAACACGGGGCTTGATCTCACGCACGACCCTGAGATCATGACCTGAGCCGAAACCAAGAGTCAGGTGCTTAACTGACTGCACCACCCAGGCGCCCCAGAACAGAACACATTATTAACCACCAAGATTACAGATCCAAATGTGGTAACCAGAGCTACCAGGGAAAGCAGCTCCTAACAAGGTTCTGTAAATCACCCCATACTCCATGCATGCAGAAACCATCTCAGGCAGGTGAGAGAGAATAGAATAAATACAAGAGAAACCAAGCAACCCTTGTAAAAGACTCACATACTAAAGAAACTGCTTACATTTACTAGATGAGACAATAATTTTCCCCACTTCTCCTTGGGCAATGTTTGGGAGGAAGAGGAGGATAGCTAAAGAAGAGCATTTGCTCTGACATCTGAGGACAGCGGGAGCAAAATCTGTGACCCTGTTACACATACTTCTTCAATTTATTTTGAAGAAACAAAACTGAAAGAGCCTACACCGCAGTTCTTACTGGAACTTGGCACAAGCTACTCTGGATTTTGGTATATACCACATAGATTTCATCTGAAAGTTTCAAGATACAAGACTGTAAAGGATTAAATTAGTGATCCCAACTCTTCACTCTTCTCTGTAGCCGTGCCCTTTGTCACGTGATGTCACAGTTAACGTCTACACAAGATTGTGTGAACTTCCCCACCGCCCCCCACCCCCGCCATTCTCTTCGGCCACACGACTTGCTTAGACCAAAGAGCTGTTAGCAGGGACTTGGCATGTGGCTCTATTGAAGCTGGTTCTTGATTCCTCCATCACCAGGAAACAACAGGCTCTCGCCAGCCTGCTGATACCAGGAGAAGGATGAGAACCCCGTGGAGCAGAGCCACCCCTGTCAACCTGCAATAGGAAACAAAGTTGTCTCAGCTGACTCGTACATTCATAATGTTTATCGCTATATGACACTGAGATTTTGAGGTTGGTATGCTGCAGTGGCTGACTGATACCAAAAAAAGACTTTAATGTGACCTGATCTATCAACATGGACCACAAACACAATACTGGAAAGCAGAGTATGTTTCATCATACCTCTGACCAGCACGTTGGCACTGTTAATAAAGGGAAACGATACATCCAAATAACAGAAATAGAATATAGATAAAATTTCTCCACTCCCCCACTATCACCACAATAAAAATAAATCTCAGGAAATCCTGCTCTTTCACCTACTGGGCATGATGATGGCAAATGATATAGCCTAGCATTAGATACCTTGTCTGTAAAATAGAGATAACACTTACTTATGTGGGTTGTACTGGGAACGAAATAAAAACCGTATTTGAAGCACCTAGCTAGCACACCTAGCCAGCACACCCCACTGTGTGGAAAATGATAGTTTCCGTTCTATGGAAACATGACCCGGGGCAACGCATCTGTATTCTTCCTCTCCGGGGACAACCGACAACAGTGAGCCAGAGGGAAAATGGGGAGGAACCTAATGTGCAACAAGAGGAAATGGTGAAGTAAATCCTACTACACAAACTCAGTGGGATATGAAGCCACTTTCAAAGTTAGGTATGAGGTCCATAAAAAACTTAAAAATAATTAGTTTAAAAACACAAAATTCTAGATGTACTCTGATTATGTAAATATATGGGCTGCACAGAAAAGACGCACGGAAAAAAGGAAAATGGAGTACTAAAATTATGGATTTTTTTGGTAAGTCCATTATGGTGCTCAACATCGTTAGTCATTAGGGAAATGCAAATTAAAGGCACAACGAGATCCCATTATACCCCACCAGGACATCTAAAAAATCTCAAGGTACATAAGTTACACCTCAATATAAAAAACAGATTATTAATATTAAATGATTTAAAAATTTCAATCAGACAAAAATTTAGGAGAAAGAGTCAAGCAGATTTTATCTTCTCTCTTTCCCTTTTTTTTTTTTTTTTTTTTAGTTTGGAGAATTACCTGATGTACTCAGTGGGAATACATTTCTGAAACAAAAACGGTTGGCCATTTTAAAACCAAAGCATAATGCAGTTAAATCTATTTTTGATCTTTTTTTTTTCCATTTTACTTTATAACGTTGGACCATCTTTTCTTTTCCAGATACTTCTGAGCTGTAGTTTGCAGGTTGAGAATTTTCTGTGCTTCATTTGGGCCGTAAGAATTTATGAACAAGATCCTGCTAGCGTTCAAAAACATTTGGGTATTTTGAGGAATATTTAAAATGTTTGACATAGTATTCCAGCTTAGGCTACCCTATGCACTAGATGTGTTTGTAGCTGCTTTTATGGTTAATGAGATCTTTTTCATTGCAAACATTTCCCCTTATTTAACTTCTATCTTTTGAGTATAAATCCTTAAAATTAAAGTTTCTGGTAATTTAGTTCAAGTCACTGATACGTCTTTAGTAGTCTCTTGAGCTCTGTCTCTCCAAGAGTAAAATTTATGTAGAATGGAGTTCCAAAGAGACACACTGATCCTCAAATTGTAGCTTATCTGGGCAGCTTAAGGTGCTTGGTAGATGTGGCAAGAGGCTCGTCTGCAGAAATCCCTTCTCTATGTGCTTAGGACTTGCCTTTTCATGATCAACCCCAAATATTCTTGGATCCCAGAATCTCCTTCAGAAACTGCCACCACCACCTCCCTGACCCCCTCCACTCCAGGGAGAGGAAGAGTAGGGAAGCTGTCCTCGGCAGATGTCTGATGGTTGGGGCACATCCAGCCTGCAGTGACTCCCCGTTACAGTTTATGACAAATTGGAATGGTTCCAAAGTGGTGTCATTCCCATTTCTTTGGTAAATTCAACTTACATCACATCATCCAACACAGAGGAGTTACTAACCAGTTCTTCTAATGAAATATGTTTTCCCCCTTGGGGACAAGAAGTCCAAGGAAGCTTTTCCTCTGCCTCTGGGGGGCTGATGCTCCCCAGCCTTCCACCCATACTTTTTTACCTGGCATCTGTCAGGTCTGGAAATCTCCCTGCCCCTCCCTCTGTGCTCACTGCTGCTGCTTCCCACATTATGTGCATCTGTTACTTCACCACTGAACTGGAGTCTGTATAATGGTATCTAGAATTCCATACAGATTTGACATTAAAAAGGATCTAGGCCTATGCCCCTTGGGAACAAGAATTGCTTTTATAGGTTGCCATGAATGTATTAGTACTACATTAATTTAGAATTTCCAAAGTTAAAAAAATAATCAAATCTTACAATAACTATGACCACAACCATCAAAGTCAGATGGCTAGACTAAGAGACTAATCAAAGAATGGTACTGATGAGTTTTCAACCCCGCAGAGCCTCTTACACAGCTAAAAGAGTCTGGGCTGAAAAAGAGATGTATACATCACCTCTTTCAATGGGCTCTTCCTTACACACCATTTGGGCAGCTGACCTATTTCACTGTCGGAAACAAGGACATGAGCTCAGATGTGATATTTTTTTCAACATCTGTAGGCTTGAAAATAAACAATTTTGAAAACCTGCAGCTCAGCACTTGGCATTTGACCAGAACTTTCCCAACTCCCAAAAGCCAAATCTATTTTCTGTTCCACTGTGGGGTGCCTCATTTATCTTTCCCAGGAGAAAATGTAATAAAAACTAGAGAATTTGGTTCAGAGGATATATAATGGACAGTTAAAACAATCCTAGAAGAATAGTTTCTTCTGAAAATTGTATCAGGCCTAGGTTTTTCTAAAAATATGCATATAAATGATATTAATCTAGTACCCCAATTTTTATTCTTTGATCTCCTTATTAGTAGGTTAATAAAATATCAAGTAAGAGAGACTAATACAGCTCACAGACAAAAACCACATGTCTTTTAGTATAATTATTTGCCAGAACCCTGAGGATAAATTTCATAGTATCATGAGTTTCATGCCTTTATGCAAGAGGGGACAAAAAGATCTGATAATATACATCTTTATATGAAAAATGCATTTTTTCTTACCGGAAAAGTGATAAAAATTGATTTGATACAGTCATATTTTTTTTTTTTTTTTTTTTTTTTTTTTTTTTTTTTTTTAAAGATTTTATTCATTTATTATTTTAGAGACAGAGCACAAGAGGGGGCAGCGGGAGAGGGAGAAGCAGACTCCCTGCCGAGCAGGGAGCCCGATGCGGGACTCGATCCCGGGACTCCAGGATCACGACCTGAGCCGAAGGCAGTCGCCCAACCAACTGAGCCACCCAGGCGCCCCGATTTGATACAGTCTTTTTAATTAAAAAAAAACCAAATCTCTACAATGGGGAAAGAACTCAAAATAGTCATATTTACGTATGTTGAAATCTGGAAGTACAGATTTAGACGGTCCTTGAGTGGTCAGATTTATTTCTATGAGAATAATCTGGAAAACCCCTATCACGGGACCTGGGGTGGCAACAGGCCTGACACAAGCCTGTTAATTTTATGTAGGTACCTGTATTATTTTGACCAAAACTTTAAATGCTAGCAAAATGTTTTAAAAATGTTCAAAGCAAGGGCGCCTGGGTGGCTCAGTCGGTTAAGCGACTGCCTTCGGCTCAGGTCGTGATCCTGGAGTCCCGGGATCGAGTCCCACATCGGGCTCCCTGCTCGGCGGGGAGTCTGCTTCTCCCTCTGACCCTCCCCCTCTCATGCTCTCTCTCTCTCTCTCTCAAATAAATAAATAAAATCTTAAAAAAAAAAAAAAGAATGTAGCTTATGGTACAAACAATGTTTCTAAACGGTGGCTGCCTGGGGCGCCTGGGTGGCTCAGTCGGTTAAGCGACTGCCTTCGGCTCAGGTCATGATCCTGGAGTTCCGGGATCGAGTCCCGCGTCGGGCTCCCTGCTCGGCGGGGGGTCTGCTTCTCCCTCTGACCCTCCCCCCTCTCATGCTCTATCTCATTCTCTCTCTCAAATAAATAAATAAAATCTTTAAAAAAAAATGTTCAAAGCAAATTGTCATTTCCAGGTCGGCCTGCATAACCACCCCTGTCACCTGCTTTGTCCTCTGTAACCGTCCGAAGCAGCCCACTTCTGTTCACCAGTTCGCCCAGGCCTTGGAGGGGTCAAACCGCAGCTCAGCTGCTTCAGCTGGCCCACAGCGCAGCCCAGAGACAAAGCAAGACAAGCAGAAGCTGGTGTCCCAGGCTAGGAAGAGCTGCCAACAAAGAATGTCCCCAGCGTCCCCACCTCTCCTCTGAGCACGCAGCGATACTGTCACCGCCTTGCGGAGAACAGAAGGGCTCACCAAACGGTAGGCACATGTGTTCCTCCCATCGAGCTAGCTGTCCTCCTGCCTGTCTTATGCTGTAAGATGGGAGGTCCCTCGTCCGTTTACGAGGGGGACGGACAGACCAGGATGTGTCTCGTCCCTGGCGAAGGCTTGTACCACTGTTGCCTTCCCACAGGCCAACCTGGAAAACGACGGACCGCTGGCTAAACTGTGTAGAAGCCGTAGGGGCCAATTATGATGACAGATATGACAAGATCCCCCATCAGTGGGAGGGAACATCAGAATTCCAGAAAAATCTAAGGCTGCTATTGCCAAGCTGGAAATGCAAAGCCTAAAGATCTCTGCCCACCAAACTGGGATAAAAGTACAGTGTTAACCATTCTGTACATAAAAATAGAAATTATCCTTCAAAAAACTTCAATCTCCTGGCGATCTCTTCACTCTCCAAATTCACACAGTACTATGTCTAGAATATGCAAGCTCATGCGTGAGTACTTATGGCTGCTTGTTGTTTTGTTAATTAGATGAATGTGGGTGACCTGTCTTCTCTAGGCAAGTTACAGTCTACAACTTGTAATCTCCCCAAGTTTATGAAACATTCTCCATCACCCTACCTTGTGCTTTAGTTACTTGATGGCTGTCCTATCTCTCCAACCAGACTGCAAGTTTATTGAGGGGAGAAAGTGTCTGTTACTCATCCTTGGCCTGAATTGATTTAGGGCTAAGATCAATTTTTTGTTGTTCATAGCATTAAAGTTCCTAGGACAATTCTGCTCACACAATAATAGTTCGGAGGCAACAAGCAATGCCAAACTACAGCCCCCAGGAACTCCACCATGTGCCCGCAGCTAGAGCAGATATCAATCTCCCTGCTTCTGGAATTACCTACAAGTGGTGAATGGGTTGGTAGTTTCAATCTACCAGGGTTGTAGGACTACTTATAAGAGTCAGCACACGTTAGCTATGCTATGGCAACAGATGCCAAAATTTCATCACAAGAGTGTCTTTCCTATTTATAAGATGTCTAATATAGGTGTTCTTGCTGTGGTGACTTAATAATAGAGGCACTTCCATCTGTGGCTCTTCCATGTTGAAATGGTCAGCACCAAAGGGAAGAAGATTATGAAACCTATGCTTGTTTTTAACTGCCTTAGGGCAAGAGTGACAAAAATCCCTTTCGCTCGTGGTCCGTTGGCCTAATGTAGACCCATGGCCCCCATTCAAGTACAAGAAGGCTGAGAACTAGAGGAGTCCATGGGTATTTGGTGAGTATTGCTATCTCTCCCATGCAACTGAATTTTTTACAAAATGGAACCAGGGGACGAGTTACGGAATGCCACTTGTATAGAGAGCTGGCTGGGCCAACAAGTTCCGTGACAATGGTGTCATGTTTTACTGTATCACTGAGTCAAGAGCTTCACCACTTTCACATTACAATAAGATCGATATTTATGTAATCGATTGTCTCCATTTTGAAGGAAAGCACGTCCTATAAAGAAAATGTGCTTTCTACTTCATGCAAAGCAATGAGGTATTGTGACTTGGCTTTGGAAAAAAGTTCTTAAAATAATATATCAGGCTCATCTGTTGAGGCCGTCCCTTCTGCTGCAGCTTGCTATTGCCCAGTTTTCTGTCTCTTATAATAGTAACCAGCTTTGAAGCCAAAATAAACTCTCTAGTTGTTCTTCAGAACACCCCATCTGCCTCATCCTTCAACACCAGGACTACTTCCAGAGCTCTTAATGGCTGTGGCAGCAAATACTATAAATCAATTGTCATGTGGCTTCATTCCATCGAGGCTAAAAAGATGTGCCTACTTCATCACAGTTGCAAGAATACTTAAATTTTTAAATTTCACACAGCCATTTTCCTCTGATCACTCACTGAAAGACCATCGTTGGGATGGTAAGTGGAAATTGTTATTTCCCAAGCAAAATAAAAAATAAAAAATCTCATTCTCTAAAAACATCTCTTTGGGATCAAACTAATATCAAAAGAGAAGAGCCACAAAAATACGTTTTATATCTATTAACAAATGCATTTATTCCATTTCTATGCACACAATAATCATTTCCTTGTAACCCTTAATTCACTTCACTAGAAAATAAAAAAGAATGGTGAAGCTCTATTTTTGTAACTTATAAGTAATGTTTATATAACTTATAATGCTAACTCCTTAAAGGCTGTGACCAAAAAAAAAACTGTCATAAAAATCACATTGATGTTCTCCTAATATTAGAAAATTTTGAAATACAAAGGTAGACACATAATCAGAGAATGGCATGCAGTCAACTCTGTTTTCTCTTCTTAGTTCCCCCTAGAGATATAAATGTCATTTTTCTTCCAGAATTTCTTCCAGGTGTTTTGTGATGGCATCCCATTCAAATCAAAGAGCAAGGGCTGAAAAATGCCAGCAGCTGGCAAAGGCACCAGAAAGAAGTTATCCTCTTCTTGCAGTTTTTGCAATCACTAAAACTGGGAAATGGTTACCCAGAATCAGAGCTAGGTAAACACATGCACACGCGCACACGCACACACGCACCACACTTAACAACAGGTATACCCCACAGAAAATGCCTATGTGGACTCTTGTCTTTTTACTGGCTCCACCCTCCGTGTCAGCTCAGATGCTTTTGCATGTGATTTGAAGAAAACAGAATCCATATTGTCCTACACAGAGAAATTAACTGACTCGTGCCATTTCAAATCTAGAGCAGGGCTTCACAAACCGTGGTGCAGGAGAGTTGTTGATTGTTTCGATCCAAAGCAGTTTGCTCTGTGGTTCTAATGCACAAGACGTGTACACAGTTTGCACTACTTGCAACTCATACCTTTGTTGGACAGCACTCAAACTGGCCTGTAGCCTATTTAACTACACAGGTCCGCTGGTCATACACTTACATGTCTCCACCATGTCAAATCACTACAAAAGCTTCTCAAGACCACTTTTTGTTTCCATGCTCATAGCAGCACAGAAAGGTGACAACAGAGTAGCTCTGGTCTAGACATAGGATAGGTATCAGTGATTCATGCTCCATCTTCTGACACTCTCTAGGCTGCCCTCCTCTGTGTTCCAGCTGCCTGTGGGTGCTGGGAGGTATGGAGCTGTATGCCATCGTTCCAGTCTATGGGAGACAGGTCCCTTCAAAGGTATGCCCAAAAAAACAAAGAAGAACTCTTCCAGGAATCCCCTGGGGAAGTTTTCCACACATTTCATTGTCCTTAGCTGAGGCACATTCCTGTTCCTGAACCTGTCACAGGCCAGGAAGAAGGGATTACTCTTGGAGCAATTCAGCCTACTCCAGGAGCTGGGGGTGGGGTTCCATTCTTGGGACACATGGGTTGCACAGAAGAAATAGTCTATGAGAAATAAAATTAGGTTTATGTGGTCAAGGAGGGAGGGAGGGATGGATGTTTGATAGGCGATCAACAATGCTGGAAGCATTTAAGCTAGACTATTTGCATGATCAATAGTCAAAGAAAGGGTATTATTAAGTAGTCATTAATTTAGTAGCTATGTATTAAGCTTGGGCAAGCAGAGAGATTGACTTGCCCTAGAATCCCAAGCACCTGTGGAAGGGACCCTGTTGACTCAACATTCTCGAAACAGCTGCAGCCAAAAGATAGGGTTTCATAGAACGAATCTGGCTGCTTAAGAGAGGAAGTGTTTGAAGGAATGGTATTGGGAGGGAAAGGTTGCCTTTAAGGATTTAGGGGAGGGAAGTTACCAAGGAATGGGGAATCATATGAGCTGGGCAGATGCCATAGAAAGTGTCTCCTGCAATAATTTAAAAATTAACTCTGTGACTCCCCATTCCTTAACTCTCTTCCCAAAAGTACAGTACAGAAAAGGAGAGGAAAAAAGAGTAACTTGACAAAAGAAAAACCTGACAAACACTACTCCTCCAGCCTGATGACCAAGGTAAACACTGATGGTCATAAATAATGTTGATTAGTAGGGACCCTTAGTACGATGTGATGAAAATTGTGCTTTATGTTGGTGATCTCCTTCCTTAGATTATTTCTAGTCATGAGAAAAAAAATGTTAGACACATTCCAATAAAGGGGCATCCTACAAAATATGGAAACTGTACTCTTAAATGACTTCAAAACTGTCAAGGTCATGAAAAATAAAAGTAATCTTGGTCACAACCAAGAGGTACCTAAAGAGACAAAACAAATAAATGGAATGTGGTATCCTGCATGTGATCCTAGAGTGAGAAAAAAATCATTAGATAAAAACTGAGGAAATCTGAATAAAGTATGGACTTCAGTTAATTTATCAACATTGGTTCATTAATTATAATAGATGTAACCATACAAATTTAAGGTGTTAATAATAGGGCACAAGGAGATGGGAACTCTATTTGTTCAAATTGTCTGTAAATCTAAACCTAAAAAGTAAAGTCTTTTCATTTTTTCAAGTGCCTGCTACTAAATAAATGGCTAAAAAATTAAGAGGCATATCACAAAAGAACATATCTAAAATAGCCACTAAAAATATAAAAATGGGGGCTCCTGGGTGGCTCAGTCAGTTAAGCGTCTGCCTTCAGCTCAGCTCATGATCCCAGGGTCCTGGGATCGAGCCCCACATCGGGCTCCCAGCTCAGCAGGGAGTCTGCTTCTCCCTCTCCCTCTCTCCCTGCTCATGCTCTCTCTCTCTCAAGTAAAATTTAAAAATCTTTAAAAATATATATATATAAATGTATTCAATCCTATAAGTCATCAGGAAATGCAAAATAAACCACAGTGAAGTATCACCCACCCAAATGGTAAAAATTTAAAAGACTGTCAATTCCAAATGTTGATGAAGATATGGAGAAATTAGAATTCTTATACACTGCTGATGAGAGTACAAAATGGTGCAACCACTTTGGAAAACTCTGTCAATATTTATGAAGGCTGAACGTACGCCTCCACTATGACCCTGTAATTCCACTCCTGTGTGTGTGCGTGGGTATATTTACTTATACGTATATACTCAGCAAAATACAAACACATGTGCATCACAAGGTAGATACAGAGTGTTTGTAAACATATTCGGTCTAAAAAAGTGGAAATTACCCAAAAGTACATCAACAGTAGAATAGATGAATAAAATTATACGGCATGCAAATAAGGGCATATGGCCATGAAGTACTACGAAGCTATAAAAATGAACAAACTCCTGCTACACACACAACACGGAAGATTCTCATAAATGTAATGTTGAGTAACAGAAGTCACTTCACACTGTAATTCCAGTAATTCAAAACAGGCAAAACTAATCCAAGGTGACAGAGGTAAGGACAGTGGCTACATTTCAGTAGTGACTGAGAGGGGCTCAAAGGGGGTTTCTAGGCTGATGATAATGTTCTGGGTTTTGTTTGTTTGTTTGTTTTTAGAGCATGTGAGCGGGAGTGGGGAGGGGCAGAGGGAGAGGAAAAGAGAGAATCTTAAGCAGGCTCCTCCATCAGTGTGGAACCCTATGTGGGACTCAATTTCATAACCCTGAGATCGTGACCTGAGCCAAAATCAAGATTCAGGTGGTGATGGAGCCACCCAGGCACCCTGATAATGTTCCTTTTCTTAATCTGAGCAGTGATGACATGAATTTTTCACCTTATGAAAATTTACCAGATTTACCAAATTGGGTCACTTTTCTGTATGTTTGTTGTACTTCAACAAGGAAAGTTGTTTTAAAAAATAATCATAATAAAATGTCCATCAGTGGATGACTGGATAAGCAAAAATATGGTACACATATATAATGGGATATCATTCAGCCTTAAAAAGGACAGAAACTCTGGTACCTGCTAGAGCGTAGGTAAAACTTGAGGACATTATGCTCAGTGACATCAGCCAGACACAAAAGGACAAATATTGTATGATTCCATTTATATGAGATACCTAGAATAGTCAAATTCAGAAACATAGAAAGTAGACAGGAAGTAAAATAGACAGTAGTAAAATAGTAGCCTGGGGGCTCGGAGGGAGAGTGGAAATAAGAAGTCAGTGTTTTGTCGTACAGAGGTTCAGTTTGGGAGGATGAGGAGGTTCTGGAGATGGATGGTGGTGATGGTTGCACAGTAATATGAATACTTAATGCCACTGAACTGTACTCTTAAAATGGTTAAAATGCTAAACTTTATATTTTACCACAATAAAAGTGACAGTAAAGTATGGTATATGTTATAGAGGTGATATTACTCAGAAATAATGGGTTTTATAAGTAACAAGTGTGTTCTCTATTCCCCAGAAACTCTGATATATATTGAGCATTAATAACAATGTAGTGTAACTCTAAGTAAAGGCTCAGGAAGTGGTTAGTGAAGAACAGGGAAACTTTCCAGAAAAAACATAACTCGAAGTCCTTCTAGAAGAAAGACAAGAATTTGGCTGAGAGGAAATGTGGGCGACATTTGATCCAACAACACTCTAGGAAGAACTAGGCTTCTAACGGATTTTGGATTTGACTCTGCTTGAGTTGGATTCAAGCAGAGAGCTGGTTCACTAACTCTGACTAACCTGACAGTGGCCCACCACTCTGCCCCCACCTTTGTAAGTAAACTTCCCTGAATTACCCAAATTTGATTGAGCCACCTGTGTCTTGTTGGGACCCTGACTGACACATGGAATCAAGTTATAAGCCACCAGATTTGGAGTCAGCCTTGCACAAAATTAAAAATGCAATCACAGATCACATGATACTTGATAAGAAGAGTGGGAGAAAATAATGTGTTGACATACAATTTGCAAATTCAAAAACGTGCTGGTTGGGACGCCTGGGTGGCTCAGTTGGTTAGGCGACTGCCTTCGGCTCAGGTCATGATCCTGGAGTCCCGGGATTGAGTCCCACATCGGGCTCTCTGCTCAGCAGGGAGTCTGCTTCTCCCTCTGACCCTCCCCCCTCTCATGCTCTCTCTATCTCATTCTCTCTCTCAAATAAATAAATAAAATCTTTAAAAAAAAAAAAGGTGCTGGTTATTACCCTTCTTGGTAAGATGAGAAGACAGAGATAGTCAATATAGGTCAGCCTTTCAGAGCAGAGAGCAGGACGGGAAAGGTGGAAGGTGGATCTAGAAGGGCAAAGGGAAGCTATCCAGCACATTCCACAAGGAAAACACCACAGAAGATTGTGAGGTGTGTCAGTTGTGATAGTCTTGGCCATAAAAAAGAGTAGACCCAGATACTAGAAGTTTATAGAAGGAATTTATTATTTTACAGAAAGTCCAGAGGAGACGTTGTTTCAAAGCTAGGTAAATCCATGATTCCACCATGTCATTAAAAGCAAGGGGCTCTCCATGTCACCCGCATCAAAACAAAGTCTCTTTTCTGGGCCACAAGATGGCTGCAGATGTTCCAGGTGTCACACACCAACCCAACAACATGTAGTCAAGAATAAGAGGGTTTTGCCTCCATAGTTTTCTTTATTTTAGTGAAGACTAAACTCTCCAAAAAAAATACCCTCAGATCTCATCAGCCAGAATTCAGGCCTAAACTATTCCCTAGCAATGTAATTGAGACTGTCACTTAAATCCATCACCATCACAATTGTCCTCCAAGACTTGGGGTGGGGGGGGAGCCATAAACTCAGGGCTCTGTCAATAAAGGGTGAAATTTTCTGAGGGTTAACATCCAACATGCTCATCTCAAGAGAGAATAATGTAACACTCTTTTCTCAAAAGATAGGCTTTCTCATAGCTTCTCCCTTCTTCCCCCGAGAGAGAGAGAGATCCCCAAAGTCAAGGTAAAACTTCCAGTGAGAAGATTGGAAATTTCTCTTCCTCTCTGCACCCCTACCTTTAAGAGAGGGTATTATGGGGCTTTTTTACTTAATCTTCTTCCTTGACTCATTCAGTCAACAAATATTTGTTGAGAACTTGCGTCCAACTTTGGGAATATAACAAAAAATCAGACAGAGTCCCTGAATTCTAGGAGCTCACAAGTGATGTTGAGAGAGTGACCCAAAGAGGAGGGGCAGGTGTTTGCAGTCGGACAATAAAGAAAGGTGGTCGGGAGCTACCTTCCACTCTGGAGAGCTGGGTGGGCATTGGTTGCAAACAAAAGGAAGCCCAGGAGATAGTTGCTTAAGACTTAGACTCCAACATTAGAAGGGAGAAGCAAAAACCTTTACTAGGATGAGAAAGTGGCAAGGAAGCAGGACAAAACTTCTTTAGGCCAAGACTGCGTGGTTGACAGAAGCCCTCCCTGAACTGTATCTCGGGAAGCTGAGTGGGGTGGTGGTGACTCAGGCAGGACACCCCTTCAAAACAAAGCAGGAAGGAGCATGGCACGACAGCCCAGCCAAGGGACGCCACAGGAGCAAAAGTCCAGAGGTGAGAATTCCAAAGCTCACGCACCTGTGAGATTAGCCTCCCTTGTCGTCGAACTTGGTGGTTACAGAACAGAGAAAAATGCGATCAGAAACTACACTTCATGCAATTCGTTCATAAATGAACAATACTGATAATGACTGCAATAAGGATGACAATGATGGTGGTGGTGGCAATGGTGACCCTGATGGTGACCCTCACGAATAGTCAATTTTTAAGGCCCCTCGTTCAGTGTGGGTGTTCCCTCTACAGGGAAGCTTGAGAAAGACCTGACCCTTTTGATGGACCCACAAATCCTGAAGACCTGTTTGATGCTTTCTGAGCAGGATGTTGTTAACTATTAAGCTGAGGACTTGCGATTGGATTTTCACCCATCCCAACATGAGCACTCTATCCTGTTTGAAATGTTCCCACTTCAGACACTTGTATCACCCCACAAGTTAATGAGCTTTTCTATACATAGTTTCTTCCAGTGTATAATTACTGGCCTGGCTTTATATTATTTTAGGATAGTGTCAGCAGCTAATTGTGGTACAGTCTGAATGCTCTGAAATGAGCTCGGCTGAGTATGAGAATAGCTCAGCAAATTTAGGGCTGTGTGTGCATCATTTTTAAAGTCTATTGTTTAGTAGGACACTCAACATGGCAGATTAATGGTGGAGTCCAATTCAAAGGGCAAGTGACTACAGAATATGACCTGCCTCACATTTCACTTTGAACTTCACATTCCTCGTACCTACTTGCCACCCTCAAATACCATTGGACTTTGGGTTGGCCTAAGTGTACATGGAAGCCTTGGGTCCTGGCGTTGCCGAGTCCCCAGAAGTACTGCAGGCTCCAGCATAGCAAGGAGCATGGGTTCCCCACCTTTCTGTTCCCCTGGAGGCAAAAAATACGGGAAGAATACCTCTGGCCTCTTTTGTCTTTCTTACATACTATTCACGTATGTACGAGGGTATAGGAGTAGAATATCTGATGGATGATTTTAGGAAGAGGAATGAACATTTATGCCTCAGCCACTTTCATTCACTCTTTCCATATATTCCCTTCTCTTGTGATCCTTCTGTGGGAAGCAGCTTCTAAAATGGCTCCCAAGATCCCCACTTCATGGTATTCACTCCCTTGTGTAGTTCCTTCTCCTTGTATAACTACTGACTTGCTCCTAGCAAGGAGACCATGGCAAAAGTGATGGGATATCAGTTCCAAGGTGAGATTATAAAAGCCTATGACCACCATCTTGCTTATATTCTTTCTTGCTTTCTTGGCTTGTTTGTTTCAGTGAAGCAAGTTGCTGTGTTAGAGAGGCCCGAGTGGCAAGGAGCTGAGGGTAGCCTCTGGCCAACAGCTAGCAAGAAACCGATGCTTCCTGACAACAACCCACGAGGAACCGAATCCTGCCAGCAATCACATGAGTGAGCTTGAAAGGGGATCTTTCCCCAGTTGAGCCTCGAGAGAATGACAGACAGCCCCAACCAATACTTTGCCTGCAGCCTGTAAGAGATCCTGAAGGAGAGGAGCTGACCAAGGCTTCCAAGATTCCTGAGCCACAGATTTTGTGAAGAGTAAGTGTGTGTTAAATAACTACACTGTGGAATAATTTGTTATGCAGCAATTATTAACTAATATATCTTCCTTGGCTCTTTCATCATTGGTCAAAACCTTTTTTTTTTTTAAGATTTTATTGCTGTACCTGAGAGAGAGAGAGCGCACAAGAAAGGGGAGGGGCAGAGGGAGAGGGAGAAGCAGGCTCTCCGCTGAGCAGGGAGCCCATTGTGGGATTTGATCCCAGGATCCTGAGATCATGACCTGAGCCGATGGCAGACACTTAACTGACTGAGCCACCCAGGCACCCCTGGTGAAAGCCTTTTGAGGATAACTTAAATAAAAACAGAGACCAGTGTGACTCACCCAAATTTAGGATAGTTTATGGAAACCCAGCCGCTACCCCACCATGCTAGGCAGGCAACATCCTAGTTTAAACCCAACTCAAAAAAAGAAAATGTTCATGCAGGTATCAGATTCTAATATTCCAATATCTTCTCTCCAGTCCTTTCTGAATGTTGTCTGCACTGTCATCTACAGAAACGTATTCCAAAACAAGGGTGTGGGGCAAGAAGAGGGGGAGCAGAAGATGCTTACCATCCCCTCACTACCCACCAATCATCCCTCCAGCCTTGACTCCCCAGAATTATGCTTATTCACTCAACATTTAGGAAGCATTTACTATTCCGACACAATTGTGGTTGTGGAATTATAGCAAGAAACAAAAGAAACAAAGCCTCGCGAAAGTCACATTTTAGTGACAGGGGCAATAAACAAACAAACAAAAATACATATTGTAATATCAGATAGTGAGAAGTGCTATGAATAAAAATAAAATGAAGTAAGAAGGTAGTGAAGGGCAGAATGGTCTTGGGAGGAGGGGTGGGTGGTCCAAGAAGGCATCTCTACTAGTGGAATATTCTAGCAGAGGTCTGAAAGAAATCACAAAGCCAACCATGAGAAAATCTGACCGAAGAACATTCTAGTCTGATGAAAACGCAAGTGCAGAAAGTCTGGGGCAGGAACGAACTTGGAACGTCAAGAAATACCTAGAAAACCAGCAGAGCTAGAGCAGAGTGAACAGTGAGGCATGAGAGTGAGGTAGGAGAGATGGGGAAGGGCTTGACTGTAGAGCTTCATTGGCCATCATTAAGGGTTTGGGTTTTGAGCATGATGAAAGGCTGTAGGGAGTTTGAGTTCAGATGATTCCAGATTTCCTAACTTTTGTACATGGAAGAAACGGGTGTCTACCTGTCTAAGATATCTCTGGTAGGAGGGTAAATTGATAGTCTTTGGTAAGCTATTAAAAAATGTGTGTACTCTACAACCTGGCAAATTTATTTCCAGGATATAACATGGAGAAGCCACCACACATTTGCATAAGGAAACACATATGAGGATGTTTGTTGCAATATTGTATAATGGCAAGACCGTTGAAGTAACAGGGAAAAATTGATGAATAAAATAAGGTACATTCCCTCCAGAGCTATTAAAAAGAATGAACTAGATCTAGCTACATGAACATGGATATGCTTGAGAAACAATGTTAAGTGGAAAAATGAACATGTAAATCAGTATAAATAGCATCATTTATGTAAATTAAAAGCAATAACCCATTCACAAACTAGTAGATACTTAAATATATGAAAAGAAAATAAAGAATTCACTGAATGGATACCTATCATAAACTCATGACAGTGGTGGTGGGAACAAGACTGGGACATGAGATCAAATGTCACTTAAGGTTCATCTGCAATATTTCATTTTCTTGCAAAAACAAAAAGACAAAAGTAACGAAAACATTCTATGTTAAACTCCAGGTAGTAAGAAACGTGTGCTTCTTATATTACCTTTTTCTACCTTTCTATCTATGTAAGAAATAGCTCAGCTATTCCGTAACAAGTAGCTGGAGCAAAAGGAAAGTCATTTTGTGTACTTATGGCCATATGAGATTATTTTGCCTTGAGCAGATAAAATCGGATACCTTTTTTGGACTCAAGAAGATAAAATGTTTTCCAGCCTTTGGGTGGGTAAAGTAGGCCTCTTATAACCCACACGCGGCTTCTGCGGCTTCAGGTCTTTGCACTTTCCTCCTGTGAAGGCTTTCCAGCAGCCTCAGACCCAGGGTCAAAGGCGCTTTCATCACTTTATGTGAAGAGGTCTATTCACACAGTCCTTAAACCTACATCCGATCAATTAATTTAAAAGAAAAAAAAAAAAACAAACCCTCCTCCCCGTCCCTGGGATGAGGTCCAAGGACTGACGACACATCCTGTGGGCTGAGAGAAAGTTTAAACCAAAATAAAGATTTAAGCTTTTCATCCACTGATTTCATTCATCGATGGGGCCTCCGTCAAAACTCGTCTTGTCTCATTGGTTGTGAAGACTAGAAATAAATAAACAAACTTAATTACCTTTTCACCACAAAGCAATCAGCAAGTACCTCCTCCTGGTGCCTGAGGGAGAGGCATGGGGAGGAGTGGGATCCCGGTCTTCCTCAGAACAGGCACCTGGCTTTGCAGAGCCTCCTGAAAGCTGACATAACTTCACCTTCTCCTGATGTTACAAATGGGCCCTCACGTTCCTTTGGCTCCCCTCAGGCATCTTTCTCCCAGATCTTAAGTTTCTTTAAGCTAAAATTTCAACCCCTGAGCCTGCATCCATCCACCACCCCCCCACCCCTCAAACCCATCTTTCAGTCTTAGGCAAACAAAAAAGTTTTGCCTCCTCTTTTCTGTGGCAAATGAGACGCTTACTCTTCAACCCTCAAATATGAGAAACTTGACATTTCTCTCTTCTAATTCAAGTGGATCACTTGGAGTCCCATCCAGCCCACTCCCTAAGTGAGCCTGGCGAGCCTGGTTAGGAGAGGATGTCTCTCAGTTTTCAGAGGATTATGTACGAATCCCAAGGCCAGAAAATCAGGAGAGGGGCTGGTCTGGGGCTTTTGCTTCATTGCTGGGGCTCCCTCTGGGCTCCCAGAAGCCAGGGTCTCTCGGCAGCCCACCCTGTGGCGCCCAGGATCCCCCAGCCCCCGAGCCCCTCTCCACTGCTGGCCTCGGCCATCCACAAGCTATCCGCTGGGATGACCATTTTTAAATATGCCAACAGGTACATTCCTCCAGGAAAGAATCCTGAGATGTGTTTCTCAAGGACCAGGCTGCCATCCAAATTCAAACTCCTCGTCTTCTACCTTCCTATTCCTGCCAGGGCGAGGGGGAGAGCTTCTGTTTCTCATCCTCTCTGAGACTAAGGGAAAAATGAAATAAATGTGCATGACCAAATTACACCCCAAAATTGAATTTTAATGTTTAAATGTCTTTTCTCTTTTTTCAAGACTTCCACACCAATGGTGATAAATGAAACAGATACAAAAGGTTAAAGGGTATGCATAAATAAATCTAATTTTTTAAATAAGAGGATATATTTTGCAGATTTTGACATGTTCATATCTATCCCGGTCCTTCTTCCTTTTTATGACTGCAACTCCCAACCATGCCCATCATCCCACACTCGTCTCCCCCAAACAAATAAGAGTGCCACAGTTACGAGACCATGCTGGAGTATACTGGGTTGTATTAATTATTTAAAGAATTCATTCTCAGGGTGCCTGGGTGGCTCAGTCGTTGCGCGTCTGCCTTCGGCTCAGGTCGTGATCCCGGGGTCCTGGGATCGAGCCCCGCATCGGGCTCCCTGCTCAGCAGAGACCCTGCTTCTCCCTCTCCCTCTGTTTGCTGTTCCCCCTGCTTGTGCTCTCTCTCTTGCTCTCTGATAAATAAAATCTTTTTTAAAAAATAAAAAATAAATAAAAAATAAAGAATTCATTCTCAAATGTCAGTGCTTTATTATAAACGTAAATAATTTGTGGCGTGTCTGATGGACACCACAAAGAACTCAATTCAACCACATCTCTGCTGCAATATTATTTCAACCTTTCCCTACCCTCTGCACCCAGCCCCAAGCCTGTTTCTCCTTCCACCTTCCCTATGGCCCCTCACTGGCTTCCATTTCCTGCTGGGCTCTGGTCCCATCCTTTCTCTGGTTCTCTCTGAAATGCCAGTGTGACCAAGTCACTTTCTCGTGGCTACCGACTGCCTTTAGAATAACAAGCACGATGCAGCCCCATCCCGGGAATGTGGTATGGGGTGCATGCCCACCGCACGCACCCCAAGCTCCAACCAGCACAGATTCCTCTAAATGCACTCTGCTAACAGCCCCCCATTTGCCCCATGCTATGGATTCTGCCTGAAATACCACCTCCTCTGCCTTCTGTCTTCCCACTCCTCTCCGTGACCCCAGCCTCTGTTGCTAACTCACGTAGTGTTAGCTCACCTGGGCTCTCAGGTCAGACTGCTTGGGTTTGAGCCCACTTCTACCTCTGCTGGGCCTTGAGCAAGACATTTAAGCTCTCTTTGTTTTACTGTCCTTATCTGTAAAACTGAGATAATGATGGGTTAATAAAATGTTAATTTAATTGATGACTAATCGATTAAAAATAATAATAGCAGCACATAGTCCTAGGATGGTGATAAGGATTCGATTAGCTAAAACCATTAAGTGCTTGAAGCAATGGTGGGCACTAGGGATGGCCATAGTAACAGCTCCTGTCCAGCCTGATCTCCTCTGAGGCATCCCGCCCACTCCTCAACTGGCTCCAGCACCTCGCCTCACTGTACTGTGATGGTTTGCTTAGCATTACACAGTGGGTTCCCTCCGCTCAGTGATTTCTTTGTCATTAGCCCTGTGCCCATAGCGGCTCATATTACAGTGAAAACATATTGGAGTTCAACCAAACCAGTGTTTTCCAACACCCACTCCACATTAGAATCGCCTGGGGAGCTTTTAATACGCTGCCTGGGCCCCAAGCCAAACCAATTATATCAGGATCTCAGAGGATGGGGCACAGACTTCAGTATTTTCTAAAACCTTCCCTCGGTGATGAAGAACCACTGAGCTAAACCGAGGTTTAAATCTCAACTCTTCCACTTCCTAGCTCTAGGACCCTGGGCAAGTTACTAGAGTTCCCACTATTACCGCGTCTGCAAGATGTGGATGAAAGTGTCTAATTGTAATAGTGACATTCAGAGGGGCACCTGAGTGGCTCAGTCAGGTAAGGGTCTGACTCTAGATTTCAGCTCTGGTCAAGATCGAGCCCTATGTCGGGCTTTGAGCTCAGTGGGGAGTCTGCTTGAGATTCTCTCTCGCCCTCTCCCTCTGCCCTATCCCCGCTCATGCATGCTCTCTCTCTCAAATAAATAAAATCTTTAAAAAAAAATAGTGGCGTTCAGAGTGTGTCCCCACCATTCCCATCCCCTTCACCAATCAGACCTCCACACACAGAGGTCAGGGTATTTCTTTTCCTGCCCTATTACCCCAACAGTTATCAGAAATGCCCTGGGTCCCTCCATCAAAGGCCGAAACTCCTGTTGGGCAGTCCCTTCCTTCAGATAGAGCCATTTACTCCCTAGTCTAGTAACCACAACCTTCCCTTGCCTCTTTCAATACAGGGGCCATGTTGGTTTCCTACTCTCTCCATCCTCACAGCCTTTCAGTATCCTTTGTTGGTTCTCCTCAACTCTGCCCACACTTTCATAAATAATCCCTTTATTAAAATTTCCCATAAACCCATTTGAGTGTGCCACCTGTAATCTTGCCTGATTATAATAATTTTTTTTTTAAGATTTTATTTATTTGCGAGAGAGACAATGAGAGACAGAGAGCATGAGAGGGAGGAGGGTCAGAGGGAGAAGCAGACCCCCCGCCGAGCAGGGAGCCCGATGTGGGACTCGATCCCGGGACTCCAGGATCATGACCTGAGCCGAAGGCAGTCGCTTAACCAACTGAGCCACCCAGGCGCCCCTTGCCTGATTATAATAGGAGACAAAAACACTAAAGAGGGAGAAAAAAAAAAAAACAACAGGAAAAGAACTGGAATATATGGTTACATTTTCGAAAAGTAGAAACAAACAAAAACGAAAACAAAAAAACCTCCTAAATCCAATCTTTACTTGCCAAATACTTTTATGGCAGCTAAAAAAACTTGAAAAGTACTCTGAGTAACTATAGTTTACTATATGAAAAAAAAGAAAAACATAAACCAGATTGTATTCCAAGTTTCTCTGAGACTTTGTCTCAGACCCTTTTTTTTCCTAGTTCATTATTTTCTTTCCTTTACAGTTTCTTGTTCTTTTCATATTGAGAGAAGTCAACTAACAAGATTGTAGTAAAGATTTCAATGAGAGGGCGCCTGGGTGGCTCAGTTGGTTAAGCGACTGCCTTCGGCTCAGGTCATGATCCTGGAGTCCCGGGATCGAGTCCCACATCAGGCTCCCTGCTCAGCGGGGGGTCTGCTTCCCCCTCTGCCCTCTACCTCTCGTGCTCTCTGTCTCTCGTTCTCTCTCTCTCAAATAAATAAATAAAATCTTTAAAAAAAAAAAAGATTTCAATAAGATACTTCGTGAAAAACGTAACCCCAGGGGGAAATGGTGTAACGGGATGTTCTCGGGCTCTGGTACCAAAGTAGACTCAAATTTGAATCCCACTCCCGGTTCTGTAACTAGGACAAGTTGCTTATTGCCTCTGAAAATGGGGTATGAATTCTTATTTCATGGGTTGTTATAAGATGCTACATCATGATAATTATAATAGTTAATATTTTTGAGCGCCTTTATATGCCAGGCAATGTGATGACTTTATATATGTTATTTACTTCTCACAAAAAAACCTATGAAGTAAGTGCTATTTTTAACCCCTAAATGACGAAACTGAAGACCAGGGAGGTTAAGCAATTCATCCGAGGTCAAACAGCTAGTAAATAACAGCATTAGGCAATAATATATGATGTAAGTTGCCTAGAGTGCATATTAGGTACATATTAATGACATTCTCTGATATTTTGATAATGATTAATTTTCCTCTCCAAGAAAAAAAAAAACTAAAACAAAAAACTAAAATGAGTTCAAGATAATCTAGTGAAGTTTCTAAGCTAAGTAGTTATACCACTTTTTCTTACCCCAATAATCTGGAACTTAAAAATGAGTATAATGCTCAATGTCTCACTCCTGTGAATTTTCCCAAGAAAAATATATCCACAAAAAGATGTATACAAGAATATTCATAATAGCCTTATTCTTAATAGCCTCAAACTACAAACTTCCCAAATGCCCATCCACACAAAAATGGAAAAATGAATTATAGCACATCCGTGCAATGGAATACTAGTCAGCAATAGAAAGAAATGAACTATGGATACACACAACAACATGGATGGATTTCAAAAATATTATACTTAGTGAAAAAAGACAACAATGCACCCCCTTGCTCCCATCCAATAAGAGGAAGTGAGGGGTTTGCTTTTATTGTCTTAGAAAAAGAGAACTTTCCTAGAAGCAACACTCTCTCTGTATCTCTTTGGCCGGAGTTGGGTCACTCGTCTGTTCATGAACCCATTCCCTGGTCGGGAGGATTCACTTATTCTTGTAGCAGTCAGGCACACGGCTGAACTAAAACTATCTCCCCAAATGCACTGTGGCTACTCAAAGGTTAAGAGCAGCTTTTGGAGAGGCAACCGTAATATCCACTAGGGTAATGGGAGGGTCAAGCCTGGAGCGTGAGGGTTAGCCCAGATTGTGAAGAACAGTCACAGACTCAGGAATTTGAGTTTAACATAATTAATAGGGAGCAAGAAAGCGACCTAGGGGAAATAACGATTGTTGTATTGAGATAATGGCATTGGATTTGAAGTCATCATTTCTAAGCCTGGTACTGCTGCATGTTAAGTGTATGAGCTTTGACTGCTAGGTCTCTTAACACCTCAGGGCCATAATTCCTTATCAGTAAAATGAGAATAATAATGAGCAATTTCAAATATACCGTTATGAGAATTGTAGTGAAAATGATACTCTTTATCATTCAATCTGTTTTTATCAAGAATTTGTTAAACACCTGCAAGAAAATGTAATAATATAATAAAAAAATAAGAATAAATGATGGTAAAAACATGAACCCATTCAATAAGCCACTGCTAAGCTCCTTGCTTTTGACATTGTTCTCTGAAAGTCATGTCTGGCTGGGCAATTCTACTCATACTAAACTGAAAGCCAGCAATCTAACTTCTCTGAAAGGGGCAATGTCCTCATGCCTTCATTCACTCAACAAATACATTATGGGGGAGTATGAAACACTGTCCTATCATTATTTAATTGTTCTTGCTTTCACAGTGTGACAGGATTTAGTTATCCAGATAACCTGGTCCCCACACTCATAATACAAACAGTGTGCAGAGCAGACCAGCACCCTCCTTAGTCCCTCTCCTTTTCCTAGATGACTTAGGATGTCTCCATTAGGACCATGGAAACTGAAAGGAATCACATCTGTTCTTTGCTATTTTCAGAATCTCTTTAGGAAAAAAAAATCTGAATGAACGGCAAGCTTCTGCAGTTTTCCTTAGGACACTATGCCCTTCCAAAGTTGAGATTATAATTAAAGAGAATCTAGCTTTTTTTTTTTTTTTTTGATGCTTGCCGAGTTCATTGATCTTCAGTACTTAGATATATTTCTTTACAATATAATGGATTGAAGCAAATTAGCCTGAAGAGAATGAATAGCTAACAAAGCAAGAGTTGCAAATGACCAATAAACATATAAAAAATTCCCGGGTCCCTCGTGATTGAGGAAATCCAAACTAAAACAATAATGAAGCATCTTTGTCACCCAAGTAAATTTACAAAGATGAAAACAAATGGTAATGCTACGTGAGGGAACTTTCAAATAGGAAAAGTAGGTCTTGGCATTTTCCTACTTTCACAACCACAGCATTTTGCTAGAGCTATAACAGTGGGACAAACTTTTTGGAAGGGAATTTGGCAGGAGGTATCAAAATTTAAAATATGCATACCCTTTCTCCCAGCAATTCCATTTCCAAAACCATATAATAAGGAAATAATCAGAGATTTAAGTATATTTGTATGTACACTGTTATTCATTGCAATGTTACATATAAATTTAAAAAATTATAAATAATCCAAATGTCTAACAATAAAGAATTTTAATAATATGTAGTCATTAAAAATGTTGTAGAAGAGTATTTTATAATAACATTGAGAAATATATACAATATAACAAAGGTTTTTTTTTAAGCCATAAAATTGTGTATACTATGATCCTTCTAAAAACATGCATGTGTTTGTAAGGGGGAGAACATAATGGTGGGACATACACAAAATAATAACCCTGGCTATCCTACAGTATTAGAATTAAAGGAATTTTTCTTCTCTTTTTCTGCATGTTTTTCAAGTTTTCTGCTGTGAGTATTTATTTCCTAATAATGGAAATGCAGAAAAAAATTGTTTTTAGAAGCATCTTCTGATACTTAAGACTTCTGTCAAATTCTCCTTTACCTTAAACCAAAAGCACAAAATAAAATAAGGTTTAAAGTAAGACAACACCATATTTTTTTTAAAGATTTTGTTTATTTATTTGACAGAGAGAGACACAACGAGAGAGGGAACACAAGCAGGGGGAGTGGGAGAGGGAGAAGCAGGCTTCCTGCCGAGCAGGGAGCCCAATTCGGGGCTCGATCCCAGGACCCTGGGATCATGACCTGAGCCAAAGGCAGACGCTTAACAACTGAGCCACCCAGGCGCCCACATATATATATATTTTTTTTAAGTTACATCTTACAGTATATTAGGGCAAGGTCCAATTCTTACTACTGCCCCATCCTCTACTTTAATTCTTTCAAATTTAAGCTGGTCCAACTAGGTATAGCTGGTCTTCCTATCTCAAGCTTCAGCTATATCCTCAAATCCATAGTCCCCACTGCTACCAACATTATCTTCTTTTTAAAATAAGTTATTTGCAGGAGCACCTGGGGGGCTCAGTCAGTTAAGCAGCCAACTCTTGGTTTCGGCCCAGGTCATGATCTCAGGGTTGTGAGATCGAGCCCCACATTGAGCCCCACATCGGGTGCTGCACTCAGTGTGGAATCTGCTTGAGATTCTCTCTCCACCTCTCCCTCTGCCCCTCCCCCCCCAAATAAATAAATAAATTTTTTAAAAAATTTTAAATAAAATAAGTTATTTGCTTGTTCTTTACAATGGGTAATATATGCACTTGGTACAAAAACCCAAAATGTAAAGCAGGTAACTATGCATATAAAGTATTTATATTTTATATATAACAATATATATTTATATTGTTTACATATATATATTTATATATATTGTTTTCTTACCTTTTGATACAAATAGTAGTTCATGCTTTTTATTACACAGACGTAGTCTCTTATCAATTGATATTAGGTTGATGCAATTGTCCATCTTTATATTCCCAATTTTCTGCTTCACTTTGTTTTAGATAAGTTTCCTTCAGACAGTAGGTCGTCGTATTTTGCATAGCCATCCAATCAGTCTTTTTTATTGTTGTTATTAGGTGAGACTAACCCACCGACATTTATGAATATGAGCCATATGTGTGGTCTTGGTTCTGTCCAGCTATTTTGTTATATTACTAATGTTTTCATTGCCTTTAAAAATACTCTCATTCTATGGGCTGCAATTTCTTTAGTTTTAGTATATGTGTTTTCTTAATAGTTGGAAAACTTCATGTTTTGTTCTAATGGGCACATCCATAACTATAATTTTGCTTTTTTCATTATTTTGTATTTTTCTATTCTTTCTTTTTATAGTAGCTAAGCAATGAACATAGCATAAAATTCAAAAGATGTAAGAGTGTAGAGTAAAAAATGCCTCCTTCTGCTGTCTTCCCAGCACCCATTTCTTAATCCTAGAGGCGATTATTGTTACAGAATTCTTTATAGCTATAATTCCATACAGTTTACTTAATCATTTGTTTTTAGACAGTGTCAATTACTCCCATTATGAGCAACAATAAAATTAATAGACTTTTTTTTTCTTCCACATCCCCACCATTGCCTTATTTTTGTTAATTGAACATTTCTCTTAGTGTTTATCCTTATCCTTTAAATATATTTTACGTGTGTTGACATGCCAGATTTCAATGATTTCTTGTACCTTTAACATCAAGCGTTGCAATTCCAGTACTGAGATCACCTCCTACCCTCTTACTACCTCACCATCCCAGATTTCGATAGTTACATCATTTTTACATAGTCAGAGTTTATAGTTTGCATTTTTCACTCCTCAATCATTACACAAGATCTGTACTAGTCATAATCCTCTGAGTAGGATTCACGTTCATGCTGTTATTTTTCCATTGAGCTTCCACTGGGCTGAAGTTTGTTCTAGAGTAGTTTCTTAGAGAAATGCTCATTAAAGTTAAAGTTCCTACCTTCTTGATTATTCAAAAGATTTGTATGTTGCTTATATATATAAAAATTGTAATTTTTTGTATGTTGCTTGTATATTTTAAAAAAAATGCTTGAGTCACACTTTTCTTTCTCTAGGGCTTTTGTGAACAAAGCTCCATTGTCTTCTAACACCGAAGGTTCTGTAGAACAGAGGCCAGTCTGATCTTTTCCTCCTTACAGGTGGCGTAAGTCCTACCCTCCCTCCCCCAAAACATGCCAAAGAATCTTGCTTCATCTTTGTGGAACAGTAACCCTACCAGGGTGTGTACTGCTGTTGATTAGTCCATGTCAAATTTTTCTTAAATAAATGGGTCCAGATTCAAGTCTTCTACTACTACTAAATAAATAAATATCTGGAATGTTTTGATTCTTTTCTGTGACTACTGAACATTCAAATCCTCTTTTACTCCTGGAAATGTTTCTTAAACATACCTTTAAATATTTCTCCAGTCCCCTGATTTCAGTTCTCTTTTTCACACAATCACTTACGCATTGTGTTAACTATCCTTTGTCTTCCATTGCTCTCAATTTCTTTCTAAGGCTTCTTAAGTATGCTCATTTGTATTACATTTTGTTTGCTTTTCTCAGTGTTATCCATATGCTACTTGGAGCTACTGTAATGAAGCTTTTATTTCTATAATAGTAAAAATTTATTTTCTTCTTCTCCGAAGTCTGTTAGTTTATGTTTCATCTCCTTCTGTTGCCCTGCTATATTTTTCCCGAATTTTGTATATTTCTTCTCTGAGCTCTTGTTTTATAGACACCATCAAATGGAGCATTACTTCGCTGTGATTTTTAGTTGTATAATGGTGCTCATGTTTGGCCACAATTTTCAACTGTTCTGAGGTAATCCTTTTCTGATGAGTATTTTTTTTGTCTGCCATTTGTTTTCCCTCTTTCTTTATTCTTCTTCCAGGTTCCTTGTATAATTACAATTATAATTTGTTACAATTTGTCATAGGTTGCCAATTATAAATTACTGATGCTTGGTATTAGTCATTGTTGGATAATCAGTTCTTTTTACACCAACTAACTGCAGAAATTTCATAAAAGAGGGATGAAATTTCTAGAGTACCTGGTTTATAGTTAGGTTCCTTTGACACCAGATTTTGTGCTAGCAAGGTGTTTTGCTTGTTTGCTGTTTTGTTGTTGTTTTTTGTTTGGGTTCGGGTTTTTTGGTGTCTACTTATCCTCAGGCAATCCAGACTGGTTACTTCTGTGCTACCCATAACAGAGTCTCTCTACACCTCTTTATGGGTAAACTGCTTCTGGCAAATACAGCAGGTCTGTGTGTTTCCCTTTGTTCCAAATTAGCCATGGTTGGTTTCGCCCTGCAAACATTCTGGGAGCTTTGCACTCCAGGCGTCCTGTCTCTTGATGCCCAAGCCTGTGTTTTACCTTCCCTGAATCTGGCCACCCTACCTCATGTCTTGTGCTCCGGCATTACAACTGTCTCCTCGTCTATTCAAATATGGAGTTTTCTTCTCTGTTTATTTTTATTTTCAGATATTTTTAGAGAAGAGACTGGAGAAAAACTCTCCTACTGTGCCATTTTAAACACAGATATCTCATTTTCTTTATAAAACACAGAATGATTATTGTTGTTGTTGTTTTTTATTATTGCATAAAAATAAATTGCAAAACCTGCATATCCCCAGTGTTTCGTAATCAGCCCCCAGCCTGTTTCTGGACCTCATCTTTGCTCCTTCCTTGCAGTATTTCTGTACTGGTCGCAAGACAATTTTACACATCATCCATGGAAAACATGTTTTCTCTTGAAATTTATAACATATATAAATTTTATAAATAGAGGATATAGAACAATCAGAGGCCAGCCTGATCTTTTCCCCCTTATAGGTGGCTCAAGTCCTCCTCTCCTTCACCCCCCCAAAAAAGCCAAAGATTCTTGCTTCATCTTTATAGACCAGTAACCTTACAAGATGTGTACTGCTGTTGATTACTCTAGGTCAAATTTTATATAAAGGATGTTAGTCGTACTTGAAGCAGGATTTAGATTTAGAGAGAAAACACTTATTAAAGGGTGATCAGAACTGTCAGAGAGAGAATATTTGACAAAACAAAACCAGGTTCTCCCCTGAGACATTGGAATGTATGAATCAAGAAGTCCTAGATCTTGCATAAAAAAATAATTTTTCCCTTAAAAAAAAAAAATTTCTCCCTAGCTCCAATTCCTTTATCAATCTGAGATCCTTTTTTTTTTTTAACAAAAGAAACTGTTTTTATTGAATTATACATACAGGTAAGTACGTAAATCATAAGTTTACAACTCGATGAGTTATCATTTTGAACACACATTTGTAATCCCCACCCATATCAAGAAACAGAGTGTGACTGGCCCCCCAGAAGCCCTACATGGGCCCCTTTCCAGCCAGTACTATCTCTCACCACAGAGGTCTCCAATATTCTAAACTGGTAATCATACAATGTGCTTTGGGTTGGGCTTTTTTACTTAGCATTATGTTTGAGATCTATCCATGTATTTGTTTAAAGAGGTAGTTTCTTCATTTTCTTTCCGTATAGATAGCATTCTGTTGTGTGAATCTATCACAACTGATTTATCCATTCTACCACTGACGCGAACTTGGATGTTACCAGTTCAGGAGTACAAAGATGCTGCTAATATACATTATTTCATGTATCTTTTGGTGAACATATACACACATTTCTGTTTTGTATACCTGAGAGCAGAGCTGCTGAATAATAGGCTCTATATGCCCAGCTTTTAGTAGACACAACTCCGGTTTTCCATGTTGTACCAAGTGCAAGGCTCTTCTGGAAGGATTTTATGCCCAGGGTGAATTTGCATCAAGAGCTTTTATATCAATTACTTTGGGGTCATAACAAACCACACCAGAATGCAGTGGCTTAAAACAACTATTTTGCTGTGATTCATGATTCTGTAGGCTTGTCATTTCAAAGGCTAAGCCAATCAGGTTTTTTGCAAAGGTCATTCATGTGGCTAGTTATTCGGTGGCACTACTCAGGTCAGATGGGATGAAATGTCCTCACTTAAGTCTTGGCTGACCATAAATCTTCAGCAGGCACACTTGAGCTTTTCACATAGGGCAACATTCCAAAAAGACAAGAGCTGAAGCTGTAATACCTCCCAGGCCCTAGGCTAGGAAGCCATATGACCTCACTTCTGCTGCATCCCATACATCAAAGCCCATGATAAGCCCAATCCACATTGAAGAGCAGAACAATAAGCTCCACTTCTTGATGGGAAAGCCAGTAAAATACGCCCTTTTTTTTTTTCCGAGCTATCATCTTCCACCTGAATGCATTATTTATTTTCCTCCCTCATGCAAAACACACTCACCCCACCCCAGGAACTCCACATGTCTCATCCAATTGGGGCATCATCCTCAAAGTATGAGATCTCACCATCTGCATCAGGTCTAAACGAGGCTCCCTGCGTACCTATCCTCAGGTGCAGCTTCTCTCAGTCTGGATAACTACATCAATTAAAAAGGCAAATTTTCTGCCCCCAGATGCACCCAAAATATCAGTAAAGCAAGATAACCACAGTAGATACTCCTAATCAAGAGGGGAAATTGGGAGAGGCGTAGAAGTCACTGTTGCATGGCAATTCTGAAATGCAGGCACCAGAAGGAGGGAATGTTTCTTGACTGGGGTCCATTGCTGCTCCCTGGGTATAGAAGCATCCAGTCCATTTCTCTCGGAGACTCTTAGCTCTACACCCTGGGGTCTTGGCTTGGCCATTTGAAACTTCTCTTTTCCATCAGAAATGGCCCATCTTGCAGCTGAGTAGCTTTCTCAGTCTGCCGCCTACCTGCGGAGAGTTGGGAGCCCGTTTTGAATGTCTCTGTCCCGTTTAGACTAACCTGGCAACGCTTCTGCCGGCAACATTCTTTTTAAAATTTTGTGGGTTTCCTGTGACTCTGATACAGGCCTACTCATGGGGGCAAAAGTCACATTTACGGTTCTTTTTGAGACAAGTCTCTTTCTATTTGGGGCCCTAAGTCAGGCAGTAGTGGGACAATGCTCTTGTGTCTACTGAGAGAGTCTAGCTGGAGCTGCCTTCAATCTTCCAGTGATCTTGAGAATGACATTACAGTCACACACTTAATTTGGACCTTGGCCCCAGGCCTCATTTCGTTTTGAGACTCTTTTATTGTCTACGGACACTGGGGGAAATAAGCAATTTTAGTTTCCAGCCCAGCAACTCTTGGATCCTTTATATTGTCTCTAAATTTTGCTTGCAAGTTAAATAGTTTGCGTTTGGACCTCATCTGTGTCTTCCTCTACCTTATCATATGCATTTGGGACCAACAAACTGACACTTCCAACATTCTGCCGGGTGATTTCTTCAGCCAAATCCAAAAGTTTATTAGCAGCATGTCCCGTCTTCCAAGTTATTACAGACAACAGTTTTGCAAATTGCGGCACGCTACATAATGCCACCTCCCATTCACCCAGATTGCCAGAGGGGTTTCCTCCTGGCTTTTCCAGTCTCCACGAACAGTTGCTTTGCACACGTCCAGCGTTTACCAAAAGTTTTTCCCCCACTGTCTGATCTTCCTCTGGGGCAGAATTGTCTATTCAGCTAGTAACCCTGAGAGATGAGGTCATGTCTCCCTGGGGACAAGGAGCAGGCTTGGTTGCTGCTTGCTCTAAAAGGGGCAGGTTCATAAATAAAATATTGTAAAGGGGGGAGGGGTGGGTGCCTGAGTGGTTCAGTTGGTTAAGCATCCAACTCTTGATTCTGGGTCAGGTCATGATCTCAGGGTCGTGGGATCGAGCACCGGGTCCCGCTCCACACTCAGCGGGAAGTCTGCTTGAGGTTCTCCTCCTCCCTCTCCTTATGCTCCTGCCCCTGCCCGCTCGCACGCTCTCTCTCTCTCAAATAAATAAATAAAATCTTAAAAAAAATAAAAAAAGTGGTGAGTCCCCCAAGCTCTGTGTTTCTCAGGTGCATCTGAAACCCACTGCATGGAGAGCATTCATCTGGGCCATACCACACTGACCCCAGGACTTACAGGCAAGGAGAACGGAAGCAAATGTGCTGATGCTCGAGCTGCTTGCTCTGCCACGAATAGAAAGTGTTCCATCTCAGCCCCAGCACTCTGTATGTACTGTCAGCACTCTCGAAACAGCAACAAGCTCACTTACTGGTTTGTAAGTGGGGAAGGATCGAGTCCCAGACCTTGCAGTCTCCATCTCCAGAAGGCGTTCTCAGTTTAACTTTCAATACATCTTGACTCAACACTACCAAAGTCTGGCCATGACCTGCAAAAAAAAAATCTCACTTTCCAAAGATAAAATTGGAGGCAGCAATTTTTTTTCAAAATTCAGGATTATGTCAGAATTCAACGATTGAAGCAAATCATATTGACGACTCTGTGCTCACGTTACTGTGTGTCTCCAGAGCTGGCCTGGCCTCAGATCAAGTGAAATACTACAGCATTGTTGAAAATTGTGTATTCTTGGGGCGTCTGGGTGGCTCAGTTAGTTAAGCCTCCGACTCTTGATCTCAGCTCAGGTCTTGATCTCACGGCTGTGAGTTCAAGCCCTGCGTTGGGCTCCAAGCTGGGTGTGGAGCCTACTTAAAACAAAATAAAAATAAATTTTAAATATTTTTAAAATTTTTTGAAAAGAGGGGTGCCTGGGTGCCTCAGTCGGTTAAGCGTCTGCCTTCGGCTCAGGTCATGATCTCAGGGTCCTGGGATCGAGCCCCGCATCGGGCTCCTTACTCAGTGGGCAGCCTGCTTCTCCCTCTCCCTCCGCCTCCGCCCCCAATTCATGCTCGCTCTCGCGCTCTCTCTCAAATAAATAAAATCTTTTAAAAAAATTTTAAGAAAATTGTGTATCTAGTCAAGTAAATTTTATCTTTTGGGCCATGCATCAATCTAGCAACAGAAAAATGCCAACAACTGGCTAACGTCACTGGTTTACACAATTTCTAGACCAACATTGTAATTTTTAACTCTGTGGTTCCCAACTATGTCTGTCTCACAAACTAATAAGTCAAAGGAAGAACAGGGATATTAAAAGGGGAAGAAAGGATAAACAACACTCATACAAGAAAGACAAATACTGCACGATCTCACTTACATGTGGAATTTTTAACAATTGAATTCACAGAAACAGAAAGTTCATTGTTGGTGCCAGGGGTATGCGGGTAGAGGAAATGGGGAGACGTTGGTCAAAGGATACGAACTTCCAGTTACTAGATGAGTAAGTTCTAGGGATGTAATGTACAGCATGGTGACTACAGTGAACGATACCGAACTGCATACTTGAAGGTTGCCAAGAGCAGAGCTTAAATGTTTTTACCGCAAGAAATAAAATGGGAACTATGTGAGCTGATGGACGTGTTAACTAACCTTACTGTGGGAATCACTTCACAATATATATGTATATCAAATCACGCCGCACACCTTAAGCTTAAACAGCATCATATGCCAATTATATCTCAATAAAGCTGGAAAAAAGATTCATACCATATGCCAAGAAGCTGCAAAAAGTAACTTGCTGACGTTTCGGTGAAACCTTGTTATAACTGCTGTGGTATTAATTTTCTAAGAAATACTGCAGCTGAGTGCCTGGGAACAGAGGCTCTGGAAAGAGACCACCTGTGTTCACAGCTCAGCTTGCAGGTAATTAGCTCTGAAACGAGGAGTAAGTCACCTTCTTTACGCCTTGTCTCCTCCTCTGTAAAATGGGAATGTTGGCTCCTATTTCATTGGGTTTTTTGTTATTTGAGTTCAAAGGGTTAGCACACGTAAAGTGCTTATAACAGTGCTGTTTCGTTTCAATAAATAGCATCTACGTCCAAGCTAGTAGGCAGGTGAAGAGGTTGAGAGAAAGATGTTATAACATGCAAGAGCAAGAACGACCATTTGCAGTACACTCTGCAAATTCCAAGAAACCGGGAGGAAGAGCTAATATACCTGAATGTCTGAATTTCCTGACAACTAAGAAACTAACTCCAGAAACCTTTCTTTCCTTTTCTTTTGCTCCATCAGCTTTCTAACAAATAGGAATTTTACTTTTTTTGATCTTGGATTTCTAGCTTCCGGAACTCTGAGACAATACGTTTCTGTTGTTTGACCCGCCCAGTCTGTACGGCCAGTGGTACTCTGGGATGGCAGCTGATGGCAGCTCTAGAAAATAAGTATGGGATACTAGGCCAAATGTTTTCTTTCTTTTCTGTCTTTTTCTTTTCTAAACGAAGTAAGACATAGTACTGAAGTGCTTATAATGACAAGTAACACCTTCCTGCCCCATCCCTCCCTTCTGTTGCACCTGGAATAGCCATTTATTTATTTATTTATTTATTTATTTATTTATTTATAGATTTTATTTATTTATTTGAGATAGAGCAAGAGCACGAGTGGGGGGGAGGGGCAGAGGAAGAGGGAGAAGCAGACTCGCCACTGAGCAGGGAACCCGACGCAGGGCTCAATCTCAGGACTCCCGGGATCACGACTCGAGCCAAAGGCAGACGCCCAACCAACTGAGCCATCCAGGTGCCCCTGGGAGAGCCTTTTAAAGGACTCTTACATTGCCACTTCTTCAAAGACCTTCCCAACTTCCTGGAAACGAGCAGCTGGGTTTTTCATTTTTGCTCAAATTATTCTGATATGAACAATCCCCTTTGCGGCACATGAAACTCCTATGCCATGCCTATGCGTCACGGATGGTTTTTTTCTGTGTTTGAACTACTCCGAGTCAGTCCCCTTTGGAAAGAGGTTTGTTTTTTTGGGAGCCTATTTCATGCAGAAGGTGCGATAGCCGAGTGAAAATAGCACCGTGTTCACACCCAAGCACTCCCGACTCCCTAACCTATGTGCTACTAGCCAGGCTGCTTCCATGCCTGATTCGTGGTTGCCCTATTTTAAAAATGGATGTAGGGGACTGATACCTCAAAATATTAAATTCCATGCTCTTCCTTTCTTCTTAATTATTACTTTGTGAAATATGAAGCCATCACAGAGCTGTGTGTCCAGGATATATGCCATTCTAAAGTAACCACAACCCAAGTCAGAAGAAAGAACGCTGCCCTGCTTCAGTGCTGTTCAACATCACCAGCCACTGAGGGAATGCAGACTAGGACCATGACCTATCACTACACGCCCTATCAAAAACAGCTCCAATTCAAAATAACGGCAATACCAAATGCTGGCGAGGATGCAGAGAAACTGGATGCCCACGTTGCTGTGGGCATGTAAAATGGCACAGCCACTTTGGAAAACACTTTGGTAGTTCCTTATAAAACCAAACACGCAATCACCATACAAGCCAGCAATTGCACTTCTGAGCATTATCTCAGAGAAGGGGAAAACATGTCCTCACAAAAGCCTGTACACAAATGTATATGGCAGCCTTCTCCGTAATGGCGAAAAATTGGACACAACTAAAATGTCCTTGAGCAGGTGACTGGCTGACCAAGCAGTGATAGAGCCATAAAGTGAAATACTACTGAGCAACAAAAAGGAAGAAACCACTAATAAGAACACTAATGTGGGTGGATCCCAAGAGCATTATGCTGATTGAAAAAAGCTAATCTCAAAAAAATCATATATTGTACAATTCCATCTATGTAATGCTCTCAAAATGATGACATTGTAGAGGAGGAAAATAGATTCGTGGTTGCCGGGGACTGATGGGGGGGACAGGATGTGGGTGGTGACTAGGAAGAGACAGAACAAGGGAGATCTTTGTGGTGACAGATCAGTTCTGGATGGTGTTGGCGGAGGTGGATACTGGAAACTATGTGATAAAATGCTGCAGAACTATATACATACATTGTGCCAACATCAATTTGTGCTATAATTATTTAAGTCATAACTATTAGAAGAAACTTGGTTAAGAGTCTTCAGGACCTTCTGTACTCTTTTTGCATCTTCCTGTAAATTTGTAATAATTTGGAAATAATTTTTTTAACTCTGAAGTAGCCACCACCAAAGTCAGAAGATAGGACGGTACCCTCACCTCAGAAATCTCTTGCCCCACACACTCCTACCCACCCAGAACCCTCCATGTTGACCCTGTGCCAGTCAGTTCTTGCTTTGTGTGATGTATTTACAATCTCTACGTGCTTCCCTAAAAATATAGTGTATTTCTTGCCTAATTTAAACTTGACACATTGGAAGCCATCATATGGAATCTTTTGAACTTGGCTTTTTTCACTAAACATCATGTTCGTGGGTTTCATCCATAACATGGGTGGCTATGGCCCTGTATTCCATCAAATGAATATGTCACAATTTATTTGCCCATTTCATTGCAGTTGGCTTTTGGGGGTTTTTCTAGTTTGGGGCTGTTATGGACAATGCTGTCGTGAACACTTATACCCTGGTGCACATGTGTATGTGTTTTTCTAGAGAATATATCCAGGGAAGAAACTGCTGGGTCCTGGGGTATGTTTATTTTTGACTTTACAAAAGAATGGTCAACTATTTTCCAAAGGGTTGTACCACTTTTCATTCCCATCAGCTGTGGGATGAGTTCTTGTTGCTCTTTTTTGCTAAAAGACAGACTTTAGCCATTCTGGTGGGTGCATAATTGTATCTCATTGTAGCTGAAACTTGCATCTCCAGGATATTCTTTCCTGGAGCACTGTTTCATTTATTGGTCATTTGGATTTTCTCTGTTGTGAAGTGTCTGCTCAAGTTTTTGCCTGTTTTCTACTGTGCATCTTTTCCTTACAGATTCGTAGGAATTTTTACAAATTCTGAATACAAACAGTTTGTCTGTGTCTTGTCCTTTCTCTTTTTCCCGTTTTCCTTCCCCCAACTCAGTGTGGATGACACTCCCCTTTTCAGTCAAAGGCATCCATTACCTCAGGTAAAAAGACGATCAGTAATAGAATCAACAGCCAAAGAGTGGAAACAACCCAAGTGTCTACTGATGGATGAGTGGATAAATAAAATGCGGTGTGTACATACAGTGGAATATAATTCAGCCATAAAAGGGAAGGAAATTCTGACACATGCTACAATAAGGAGAAACCTTGAAGACGTTGTGCTCAGTGAAATAAGCGAGTCACAAAAGGACAAATACTCTATGATTCCATTTATATGAGGTACCTAGAGACAGGAAAGAGAATTGTGGTTGCCAGGGGCTGGGGACAGGGGCAAAGGAGGAGTTAGTGTTTAATGGGTATGGAGTTTCAGTTTGGAAAGATGAAAAGAGTTCTGGAGATGGATAGTGGTGATGGTTATATAATCACGTGAATGTGCTTCATGCCACAGAAGTATACACTTAAAAATGATGGAAACTGTAAACTTTATGTGTATTTTATCACAATAAAAACGATATGACTGGAATCATTTTTAAAATAATGTTTTATTCATGTAGAAAGAATATCTGTGCATTGAAAAAAACAGACATGTAAAAATAACTAAAATTTTTACATTTCCACCATTCAGAGACCCTTAGTGTGGTCTTCTAGATCTAAAAATGGCCTTATACTGTAAGAGTGTCTTACAATCCATTTTAATGAGTACATGATCTGTATCTTTCTACATTAAACTTCTTCCAATTGACCTAAACATATACAATTGTTTATTTTTAGACAGGGGTGAGCAGAGGGACAGAGGGAGAGGGAGAGAGGGAACCTTAATCCGGCTCCACGCCCAGAATGGAGCCCAACTCAGGGCTCGATCTCACGACCCTGAGATCATGACCTGAGCCAAAATCAAGAGTCCTATGCTTAACCGACTGAGCCACCCAGGCGCCCCTGTACAATTGTTTTAAAACAATTTTTAAAACAGCCAAAACCTGTTTTTTTCCTTTCTTTCTTTCTTTCTTTCTTTCTTTCTTTCTTTCTTTCTTTCTCCCTTCCTTCCTTCCTTCCTTTCTTTCTTCTTTCTTTTTTCTTTCTTTTCTTTTGCAGTCAGAAAGGAAAGCTCTGAAAAGGCTTCCTTAAACAAGAGCTGGGGAGGACCTGAGACCACCTAGGGGAGTGTGAGAAAACCAGCAAGGGTTGAGAAGGGGAGGGAGTGGGTCCCCAGCTCTGGAGGAGTAGAGCGGCCTCAGGACAGCCTGGCCCTAACCAGGTGAAGGAGTTTAGTCCAGGCACTGAAAGTGGGCTGGGGACAACAGCACTGCTTGTTGCTCTAAGAAGCTGCGGTGGTGTTGCTTTGTCTTCAGGGGACCTCCCAGGCAACACTGAGCAAAGTGCCAGGTGACCCCCAGCAGCTTCCGACTTTGCACAGCCCATCCGGACTTGTCCAGGACCGAGGACACGTGCGTATGTTCCTGAATGCACCCTGATTCTTGAGTAAAGTGCCACCTATCTCTAATGGTTGTTTTAAGGATGCAGGAACACCCCCCCTGAAAGCACCCAGAACAACGTCAATCTCAGCTCTGTGGGTGTCCATCTTCCTCCCTCTAAGGCAGGCCCATCTCTCACCCCAATTATACATTAATTGGCAGAGTGCCAATGTCACTTGGACAAAGCACCCTATTCTCTGATAACTCAGAAGCTTACAAGAAAGGAAAAAGACACAGAATTAACCACATTGTATGAGTTTACGTAAGTGATGAGGTTGATTCTCCTAAACATCTCCTAAACATGGCAATCTGACTGAACACAATTCCCAACATGGAAATTTCCATATTGTTTTGAGCAAGGGTGCGATCACTGGAAAAAGTATAGTCTCCCTACTTTGAAGATAGCCCTCATTTAGGTGTGTAAACTCTGGTGTCTGTCATTCCGTTTTCTAAGTCTTGTTATTATGTAATTGGCCTCATGAATATCCTATTTGTCATTGCCTAAGGTGCTTTTAATTAGCTTTTAAGGTCCTCAGAAATCATTAGGCCCACAAAAAAAAATCTATCTGGACTGCAAAATTTTCATTTTTATGTTTACATTTACCAGTTGAATCCCTTCCATTACCAGGCAACAACTAACATCAGGACTTACTGAGTAAATACCAGATACATGCATTGTTATAGGCACTGAGGTATTACAAAGGAGAAATCAGACACAGTCCCTTGACCTCCCGTGTCTGCGATCTGACCAAAAACATAAGACAGCTTAACAGTGAAATCAATAGAGCTGTGCAGGAAGGGTCAACTAGAAATATCCTTAACAATTTTTACAACTCACATAGACTTTTACAAGGCCAAATTCAAAAGGAAAATATTTTATTAATTTTTTTAGGTTCTTCACTTTATTCACATTTCATTTTCATGTCTGCTTTAAGTTTTACTATGCCTTGTTCATTAAGTTTAAGAGGAGATGAGAAGACCAAAGTGAAATGGGTCCAAAAAAAAAAATTAGATGATGTAAGTTTTTTGAAGGAAAGAAGCCTGTCAATGACAGTGTTTTTGTTTTGAACTCCATATAAACCATTGTTAAAATCCTTGCATTACAATATTTGATCATTTAATCATTCAATGGGAACATGTCTTAGAGCGAGGCATGCAGATTTTACGATGTCCACTTTACATAAAAGAAAGTGTACATGAAAGGTCATTTGACTTCTCCAAAATCTTCCCATGAGTCATAAAAGCAGATATCAAGTGTCCTACCTTTTAGTCTTTTGCTGTGCCCACTTCACCCTATGTTCACTTATTTCAAAACATTGCTACTTCCATGTATTTCCAGGTTCTTTTCATAGCTGATTAGTTATGCCTGCAATGGCTCAAGAAAATATCTTTATCTTATATGTCCATGCTTTCTCAAAGGATACTGGCACTCACTTCAGAGCTGGGAGGGGTCTTTGAAATCTAGCCAATGTTCTCATTTTACAGATGAAGGCCCTGAGGCCCAGACATTAAGAAGCAACAAGAGCAACAAGATCACAAAGGCGATCAATGGTGTAAAAATGGATTCTACGAGAAAAGGTTAAAGACACTGAAATTGGTTCCCCTAAACAGATAATTTAATAACGACCTTTTTGTATTAGAATTATGATTCAAGATAAGGATTTTTTTTTTTTTTTACTTCTCTCTGTCATTAGCAAAACAAGAAGGAATAAGTTTTGATTACAGTGAGCAAAAATAGTGAGGCTGAATATAAAAAAGAATTTTCTGGCAATTAGTATAATCAAAAACTGAGCTAGGAAACCTGGAGATATAATTTACATCACCTACAATTCACCCACTTAAAGTACACCATTGGGGGCACCTGGGTGGTTCAGTCGGTAAAGTGTCCAACTCCTGGCTCTTGATCTCAGCTCAGGTCTTGATCTGAGGGCCATGAGTTCAAGCCCTGCATTGGGCTCCATGCTGGGTGTGGAGCCTACTTAAAAGATAGATAGATAGATAGATAGATAGATAGATAGATAGATAGATAGA
>NC_058405.1:12975294-13096006 GCF_002201575.2 Neomonachus schauinslandi | reverse complement strand
AGATAGATAGATAGATAGATAGATAGATAGATAGATAGATAGATAGATAGATAGATAGATAGATATAGAACAATGGTTTTTAGTATATTCATAGTTGTGCAACAATAAACGGAACCCATTTTAGAATATTTTAATCAACTCAAAAAAACCTCTGTACCCCCATCTTCCCCAGCCCTAGGCAACCGCTAATCTATTTTGTCTCTATGGATTGGCCATTCTGAAAATTACATGTAAATAGAATCATATAACATGCAGTCTTCTGTGACTGTCTTCTTTCCCTAGCGTAATGTTTTCAAAGTTCATTCTTGTGCCATGTATCAGTACTCTATTCCTTTTTATTGCCAAATAATACTCCATTGTATGGATAGACCACATTTTGCTTATCCATTCATTGGTTGTTAGACATTTGGGTTGTTTCCACCTTTTGGCTTTTATGAATATGCTGCTATGAATATTCATGTGCAAGTGCTTGTGTGGACATATGCTTTTATTTCACTTGGGTATATACCTAGAAGTAGAAAAGCTGGGTCAAATGGTAACTTTTTATTTAGCTTTTTAAGGAACTGCCAGACTGCTTTCCAAATTGGCTGCACCATTTTGTATTCCCACCAGCAGTGAAGAAGGGTTCCAATTTCTCTACATCCTCACCAACACTGTTATTATGACTTTTTTATCATAGCCATTTTAGTGAGTGAAGTGGTATCTCATTGTGGTTTTGCTTTGCATTTCTTTGATGACTAATGATGCTGAACATCTTTCCATGTGCTAATGGTTACTTATATATCTTCTTTGGAGAAATGTCTATTCAGATCCTTTCCCCATGAAAAATTTCTTTTTTTTTAAGATTTATTTATTTACTTTGAGAGAGAAAGTGAGTGTGCACATGTGTGCATGTGGGGGGAGGGGCAAAGGAGAGAATCTCAAGCAGACTCCCCACTGAGCAAGGAGCCTGATGCATGGCTCAATCCCACAACCCATGAGATCAAAACCCGAGCCAAAACCAAGAGTTGGATGCTCAGCCAATTGAGCCACCCAGAAGCCCAGAAAAATTTCTTTTTGAAAGGTTAAGTGTAGACTAGATTCTTTTTTTTTTTTAAAGATTTTATTTATTTATTTGACAGAGAGAAAGAGACAGTGAGAGGGAATACAAAGCAGGGGGAGTGGGAGAGGGAGAAGCAGGCTTCCTGCTGAGCAGGGAGCCTGATGCGGGGCTTGATCTCAGGACCCTGGGATCATGACCTGAGCCAAAGGCAGACACTTAACGACTGAGCCACCCAGGCACCCCCTGTATACTAGATTCTTAATCTCTGGGTTGCTTCACACCTAATCCTCCATTATATAAATTATATGAGTCCTAATCAAATGAGTTTGATTTATTCCAGTTCTTTCTAGTTCTATGAATCTATGGTTTGCAAGAATTTTCATATCTCACGTCGGATTTTCATAGAATGGAAGCTGAAGATAAAATGATTCAAAAGGTCCCTACTTCCTGCAGAGAGGAACTTTTTTTTTTAAAAGATTTTATTTATTTATTTGAGAGAGAGAGAGAGAAACAGCATGAGAGGAGAGAGGGTCAGAGGGAGAAGCAGGCTCCCCGCTGAGCTTGGAGCCCGATGTGGGACTCGATCCCAGGACTCCGGGACCATGACCTGAGCTGAAGGCAGTCGCTTAACCAACTGAGCCACCCAGGCGCCCCTGCAGAGAAGAACTTTTGAGTAGAGGATCATGGAGATACATTTCAGGAAGGCCCTTTGAGCGGTGAGTCCTGCAAAACAGGCTCTCTATATTGGTGCAAAAACTGACACAGAAGGGGCCAGTGGGCAAATATGCTTCATTTTCTATGACACTTTGAAATTATTGCCTGAAAAGATAAACCTGGTTTTTGTCTGAATTACATTATGAGGTGATCCATCTTCAACCCCAGCTGAGAGTATAGCTGAGCTGTTTCCCTAAATGAATGATGTAACATGAAAACATGCATCTCAAGATAAGCAGTTCAGCAGGGGCTCAGTGTGAACATGTTCATGAAAGGTACAGCCATGGATGGGCAAACCCAGCCCTCTGCTTCCAGGCCTTTCCCTTCATCTCTATAATAATTTATCATGTTGCTTCATTTAAATGTGAACATTTCAAAAACATTTTTTAAGTTTTTTTTTAAGTCTGTAGGCTCAACAGTCCCAAAAATAAGGCTCATGATGGTAGGAAGGAAATAAGGATGTACCCACTTGTGAGTGGGTAGATGTAAGATTTAAGAGTTAAGAGTAAAAAAATTATGACCAGTTCTGTGGCAGCTGAAGGCACCACAGTTGATCACTTGAACACAATATGAGTTATTGAATATTTAAGAATTGAGGATAGGAGTTTTTCTTTTTTTTCTTTTAAGACAAAAGGCCACTTATATTATCCATCACTGACATGCACACCACCATCCCAAATAGTAGTATTAAAGGAAATGTTATGAAGGTTACATGAACAGCTTGAAGGATCTGAACTATTGTTAACTGAAGAAGGGCAAAATATCTAAATGATAATTAGAAATTTTACATTTTAAAAAGGAGAAGAAAAACAAGTCACAGAGCTTTCTGATTACCCAAGACTCTTCTGGCTCATCTGTGGCTAGATACTGAGTGGCATAAAAGGCGAACAGGGCCATAATGCAAAACACCCATCACAGCCCTCCCCATACCTGATTCTCCAGCCTACCTTTATCTACTGTGATGCTTCCTACTCAACTATTCTTGCACTTGTTGTGCCTGCTGCTGAACAAATCAATAGACATTCCCCTGAATCCAGTCTTTGGTGTAGGTTTGTAATGCCTGAAGTTCAGCCATGGCAGCCAAGGTCAGCCAGCACCTTCTAAAAAACAAAACAACTGTCAGTATCATAGGGGTTGGAGGAAAGACTGGAATTCTTTCTTTTAATGTGTTCTTCATACATCTTATAATCACCTTATAATTCAGTCAGTGATTCTTAAGCTGCAAAAGTTCTGGTTTGGGATTCTTGGTAGGATCCTTGAGCAAAAAGCCACGAGGACACCTCACAGCCATCACCCCTGCCTATGGGCCAAAACATCAGAACATGTGATGGAAATGAGGACAAAGAAGCAAGGAATGGAGCCGAGGAACTTTCAGGATTTGCAGAGACTTTGAAAGTGCTTAGACCTCACATGTCACCAATAAAAAATATGACCCATCCAGAAGGGTCTGAACATGTCCTATGAAACAATTTTAAAAACCAAAAAGTTGAGTTTTAATTAAAGTTTAGCTTTAATTAATTACAAAAATAAATAAACAGAATGATGGAATGCTAGATGTAGCAAAACTAGGTCACGGAGGACCAGGACAATCTAGGCCAAACTTGGTAAGTGAATATATCATATAAGAACTTGAACTATAAACCAAACTGCCAAAAACACATTTAATAGGGAATTTCTCGGGCGCCTGGGTGGCTCAGTTGGTTAAGCGACTGCCTTCAGCTCAGGTCATGATCCTGGAGTCCTGGGATCGAGTCCCGCATCGGGCTCCCTGCTCGGTGGGGGGTCTGCTTCTCCCTCTGAGCCTCTTCCCTCTTGTGCTGTCTCTCATTCTCTCTCTCTCAAATAAATAAATAAAATATTTAAAAAAAATAGGGAATTTCTCTTGTTTCCATAGAAATTTATCTTTACCTATTTTAGAAATCAGTTTCTCTTTTTAGTGTTGATTACTAGAATAGAATTGAAATCCATAGATAAGGAAACCACTCCTATAGTTTCAAAGCTGAAGTCCATGACAACATGTGTACCCAATCTGAGTAGCCCTCAACAGCATGAGTTTTTTTGTTTGTTTGTTTTGATTTTTAAAGATTTTATTTATTTATTTGAGAGAGAGAAAGCATCAGGTGGGGAGGGTCAGAGGGAGAAGCAGACTCCTCGCTGAGCAAGGAGCCTGATGCGGGACTCGATCCCAGGACTCCAGGATCATGACCTGAGCCGAAGGCAGTCGCTCAACCAACTGAGCCACCCAGGCGCCCACAGCATGAGTTTTATGTTCTCAAAGGTCAGAACTCCCTTTGCCCTCTGTGGCTTTGGGAACAGATTGGTTAACCTATAGTATCTGAATGCCTGGATGGACTATAAAGCTTGTACGGTGGGCAAATTGAAACAGGCCAACAGCATGACACTGCTTGCCTACAGCGGGTCATAATTGCAGTCAATGTCTCCATGGTGACCTCTCTGAGCCATGAGGCCGGAACTGTGGGATTAATGACATCCCACGACTGGAGCAACCACAGTGCCAAGAACAGCTCTGACTACTGTAAGTAAGCCCCAAACCTCAAATTTAGATGAAAAATTTTAAGAACCTAATCCATACCAAGGGACCGATTTGGGTGGTTTTGGATGGAGAAGTCTCTCTGTGTGAGATCCAGGAAGCCCTGTTAGCTCTCTTACCTTCCGGAGGCCCCATGGTAGGATTGACAAGGAAGGGAAAGGACAGAGAACTTACTAGACAGAAACCAAGAATGAAAGAATGAGAATACCATGACTGCTCATTGTTCCTTGATACTGTGTCTTCTTAGATTAGCTGTCAACTGCTTTCATGTACTTAAAGCATAATTTGTTTAGGGTTGCCCAAAAGAATGTAGACCGTTGTCTTAATTATGTGTGTAACCACCCCAAAACAGTAAGAAATGAGGTTTTATTTCATTTAGGTGGTTCCAGGGAGAAACCTTTCCAGGACCCATGTATGGGCACAGCTGTTCTCCCTGATCAGGGTCCTTGCAGTACCTAAGTAAGACTATCACTGTCCGACCTTGTTCTGTCTCTGGCTGCTGCTAATTGTGTTACTTCCTTTATGACAAAAAGGTCTTACTTTTTCCTACAATTGTGATATTCATGATCATTTCACCATTTATTCACCGACTAACCAAAATCCAATCCACCAGGATTTTCTATCCTACTTTCCTATAGACTCTTAATTTCTCAAGTGCCTCAAAATAAATCCTATTTAAAATCTTTAGAGGTCCTAACTTAGGACTCTAAAAATATTAAAAATATTTAAATATCTTATGGTTGTGTCCTCTCAGAGGCTGAGTATATTTCATCTTAATTTTCGCCCCACTAGTCAAGTAAATGAGAGAAAACATAATTCATATTCATTGTGGGAAAACTGAATCAACCACTAAGGAGTAAAAAGACTACTAACCTAATGGATTACCTTACTTAATTGCTTCTCCTAGAGTTTAATCCCCTAACTACGTATAAAAAAGTCAGGGTGCCTGGCTGGCTCAGTCGGTTATGTGTCTGACTCTTGGTTTCAGCCTAGGTCATGATCTTAGGGTCATGATCTCAGGGTCATGAAATCAAGCCCCGCTTTAAGCTCTGGGATTCCCCCTCCTCCTTCTTCCCCTTCCTCCACTCACACATGCCCTCTCTCTAAAATAAATAAATAAAATCTTAAAAAAAAAAAAAGACAAAATTACAAAGAAAACTATTAGATGCAGGGGACTTGTCAATGGCAATGCCTTTATTACACAGAGATTAATTTAGACTTTTCTGATCAGTTTTGCTCTATTCTGTCGCTTGCTTATACGTATATGTGTTGGAACATCCATAACTCTAGTCGTGGGAGACAGCATTGTGTTAGCATCTTAGGAGAGTTATGCAACTGGAACACAGTTATGAACACTCAAATTAAAAATACCTGGGCGGCCAAATAATAATTGTCATAAAGCTCATGCGGGGTAGTACTCTGTAGGCTCTGCTCTGTCCTCTGTGCCTGTTTCATAGCCTTTTAAGGTTACCTGGTTTCCAAAGCACAGCAAACCAGATGATGAGAGCAGGTGACAAGCAGAGACAGCCATCATTTTATGTTGGCAGCTACATTAAGTGGCAGATGACTGACAGGAAAATGAAAAAAAAAAAAAAACAACTTTGAGAAGAGCAGGCAGTGACATAAGACCTCAAATCTCAGAGATCCAGAGGAATTTCATTTTCAGGATGAGCAACCCTAAGTGGCTTCTGTACTCATCACCCTATTTGAACACAGTGTGATAATTGACTTAATGACCCTCAAATGCTGGGACTGGGAAGATAACCCTAGGGATCGAGTCCAACACTTCCGATTTACAGACGAGCAAATGGAGGCCTAGAGAAGCCTTCAGGGCCAAGTTCAGGATCATAGCTGGTTGTTGGTGGAACTCCCACTAGAACCGGGATCCCCTGACCTTAGTGCATCTTTTTTTTTTTTAATGAAAACATGGTTGAAGCCTCATTGGTTAAACATGACAGTTGATGAAATAATGTACAGAAGGGTAGCACTCAGACACAGAAGGGAGGGAAGTCTTGTTGGCTAGGATATTGTGAATCTGATACATAAAACGGTGGAGCATTTTTAATATTAATATTTGAAATAACTTTGCTCTTTCAGAAAATTAATTTCCATGAAGCAGTCCCTTCTCAGATGTTAAAATGTCCGCTCTTCAGAAAGGTCTCCCCTGACCACCCTGTTAAAAATAGGACCACTATCACTTTCTATCTCCTTACTTTGACTTAATATACTCTATAAACTATCACTTATAGATACCTTTCCTCTAAAGCTTCTTTTCAAGTTAACAGCTTAAGTCTTGTCGTTTTCTTCTAGTTTTTAAATAGAATAAATAGTTTTCTTTCCTTGGAAGAGATTTAGCCCTGATTCTGAAGCTCAGAACCACTAAACAGTCAAGGCATATGGGCCGAGCCCCCGGAAGAAGTCCCTGCAACTGATTCTGCCTGAATCCAACCTGAATAAGAAATGATGGAATCCCTTTATCATGATGGTATTTAGACACAAGTACCAATCAATATTCCAGCTTTAAGCTTGTGCCTCTGTCAAGATTTTCTATATGCAGTTCTGTTTTAAAAGAAAAGACTTGGGCGCCTGGGTGGCTCAGTTGGTTGAGCGACTACCTTCAGCTCAGGTCATGATCCTGGAGTCCCTGGATCGAGTCCCTGGATCGAGTCCCACATCGGGCTCCCTGCTCGGCAGGGAGCCTGCTTCTGCCTCTGACCCTCCCCCCTCTCATGTGCTCTCTCTCTCTCATTCTCTTTGTCTCAAATAAATAAAATCTTTAAAAAAAAAAAAAGAAAAGACTTGACTTACAGCTGAATCCAAGTAACACAAGCCTTTCTACAACATGGTTTCAGTATCATTCTTATTTTACTTGGCACTGAGAGCTTAAAACACATTCCTGCATTTCCCCACTCCCTTCCCACATTCTTTAAAAGGGCAGGAACTATTATCTCTTTGATAATAGAGCAAAAACGTCAGCATAAAGCTAATTAGATACACACTTCTATTGAGATGGGAGGACAGCATCTGACATCTCCGTATTAGTTTGAACTAATGTCTTTAAATAATTATTTTAATTCCATATTGTTACAGCCTTGTTTCTAAGTGAGAGGTAGAGAGGTAGATTCGATGGTAAGAGAGCTGAGTAGCTGAAGAAAATTTAGAGAAAATAGTATTTCCTTAGCACCAAATAAATACTATTACTCCTGAAGTACAAAAAAAATACAGATAAAAAATAATCCTTTCAAATAAAATGTTATAGGATTGACTTTTTCTTTAACATCTGTGCCTACTTGTTCTTCCAACTATCTTGACATTAATTAGTGGATTCCTAGGTGTCAGTCCCTTGCCAACCTGAGATCAAAAGGGAATTAGAATTTAAGATGACTAATCATGTTCAATGCACTACCATCGGTTCCCCCTTAGGATTATATTTATATTATGTGTGAATTATAAACCTCCTCTGCAGACGAATCATGAGAGATGATGGACTCTGAAAAACAAACTGAGGGTTCTAGAGGGGAGGGGGGTGGGGGGATGGGTTAGCCTGGTGATGGGTATTAAGGAGGGCACGTTCTGCATGGAGCACTGGGTGTTATACGCAAACAATGAATCATGGAACACTACATCAAAACCTAATGATGTAATGTATGATGATTATCATAACATAATAAAAAAAAATTTTTAAAAAAATAATAAACCTCCTCTGCCTGGCCTCTTAAATGTTGGGATGTCTCAGGGCTGAGTCCTTGACCCTCTTGTCTCTTCCCCAGGTGATGCCATCCACTTCCACAGCCTTAAATGCCATGAATGTGATGCCTCAATTGGTATTTCCAGCCCCACCCTCTTCCTGAGCTCCAGGCACCCCTGTCCAACTGCTTGCTGGACATCCCCCACTTGGATGTCTCCTAGGCATCTCAAACTTACCATGAATGAAACTCATCTCTCAATTTCTTCTCGCCAGAACTTACCCCACACACATCCTCATTTTAGTGGCATTGTTGTTGCTCAGACCCAAATCCTAGGCAGCCTCGACTTCTCTATCTCACTTCCTCCAGAGGAGGATTCACCATGGAGCTCGAGAAGCTTAAACTTCCAGATCTTTCGCTCGCACGGAGCCCCTCCAGAGGACCTCATTTTATGTTCGGTGTTTCATTTTTCTTATAGAGGGGCCTCAAATTGTGTTAGGTTTCAGGTCCCACAAAACTTGGATCTGCCTCTGCACCCTACATCCTGCTCTATTTCGGAAAGCAAACTATCTCGATCAGACCACTCTGGACACTGTCAATTGCTGTAGTCCAAGCCACCTTATTCTCTGGCCTGGAGTACCACAGTGACCTCCTCATGCTCCCCCAGCCTCCTCACTCCCTCCTACTGTTTTCTATATTACTCCAAAATCACCTTTTATAACTGTTTAAATGTTAAATGATCTGTTAAAACCAGTCATATCCCTTACTTAACCCGTTCCACTTAGAATAAGTCATACTACTGAAGGATTACAATGCCCCCGGCGATCTGGCCCCTGTTTGCCTCTCAGCCCTCCCCTCATGGCTTACTCCTCTCTGGCTGTACCCTTCTTTCCTCTCTGGAATACACCAGACTCCATTTTGTCTTGGGACTTTTACACTTGCTGTGTCCTCTGCTGGAAATAGGAGTTTCTCCCATTTCTTTAATCGTCTCATCTTTTAAGTCTCTGCTCAAGTATCTCCCCCAACGTAGCACCCAACTCCACCCAGTCATTCTTGACCCACTATCTTCCTTTTACTGGTCACCGTATGAGCTATCTAATCTACTCAGTTGACTTTTTTATTGTCTGGCTTCTTCTAAAAGATAAGCTCCATGAAGTTGGGAACCCAGTCCTGCTCACTACTGAATCTCCACGAGGAGTGCCCACTGCCGAGAAAGTGCCCAATAAATATTTGCTAAATAAGTGAATAGGTAAAATGTTAAAAAAAAAAAAATGCTAACACAGTAAAGCGTGGCATAAAGCAGTACAATACATAGTGTGGATGGAATTAAAGAGTATGAACTATATTATGAGGTTCCTTTTGTTTCTACTTCATTAACTACAGACAGCTAAGACTCTCTCCTGCCAGTACATGAAAATTTGAGTTGTAGATTGATGTCACAATTGATATTCCACTGTGAATGCCATCATAATGCATGAGGTAAAATGTGCACATCATAGTATCTAAACTGTGAGATGCTTGCTATAAATAGCAAATGCATGGAGAGGAAAATAGATAGACTAAATCATATCAGTATCTCTCTAGTCCCTTTCCTCCAAAATAATGGCTTAGGAATGCTCAGGTTTGAAGGTGAGGAATGCTATCATCCGTGTATTCTGAATTGAATTAAAAACAGTGTGAAAATAGGAAAAAAAACAGTAATTGAGGTCTGGATCAATTTCCTTCAGATCACTAAGGAAAAACAGTTTTTAAAATAAGAGCTTTTTTGAGATATCATTCACGTACCATAAAGTTCACACTTTTTAAATATATAGTTGTTTACTCATAGAGTTTCGCATCCATCACCACTGTCACATTCCAGAACATCTTCATCGCCCCAAAGAGAAACTAGCAGTCACTCCACCTTCCCTCCCTTCCCCTCCAGGCCCCTGGCAAACACAAATCTACTTTCTGTGTCTATGGATTGGCTGCTTCTGGACATTTCACATAAATGGAACCAAAAAATATGTGACTTTTGTGTCTGGCTTCTTTCACTTGGCCTAATATTTTTAAGGTTCATCCACGTTGCAATATGTATCAGTACTTTGTTTCTTTTATTGCCAAATAGATATGCCACATTTTGTCTATCTATTCATCAGTTTATGTATATTTTGGATTATTTCCACGTTTTGGCTATCATGAATAATGTTGCTATGAACATTCATGTAAAAGTTTTTGTGTAGACATATGTTTCCATTTCTCTTGAGCATGTATTTAGTAGAATTGCTGGGTCATATGGTAACTTTTTGCATAACTTTTGAAGAACTGCCAAACTGTTTGTCAGCTTGACTGCACCATTTTATGGTCCGATCAGCAATGTGCCCGGGGTCCGGGATGAGGGGTCCCAATTTCCCCACATCTTCATCAATACTTGCTATTGTCTTTTTTATTATAGTTATCCTAGCAGTATACCCTTTTTTGGTTTTGACTTATATTTCCCTAATGACTAATGACGTTGAACATTTTTAACATACTCTCTAGCCATTTGCATTCATGTATCTTCTGTGGGGAAAGGTCTATTCAAATGTCTGTTTTGCCTACTTTTTAATCGGGTGTCTTTTCGTTATTGAGTGTAACAGTTCATTATATATTCTGGATACAAGTCCCTTATCAGATATAGGATGAGCAAATATTCTCTCCCATTCTATGGGTTGTCTTTTCACTCTCTTGATGGTTTCCTTTGAAGCACGGAAGTTTTTAATTTTGATGAAGTCCAATTTATCTTTCCTCTTTTTTTTGTCTTTTGTAATTTTGGTGCCATATCTAAGAAACCATTGCCTAATCAAAGGCCTTATGCTTTCTTCTAAGAATTTTACAGTTTTATCTCCTATATTTAGGTCTATGCCCCATTTTGAGATTTGCATATGGTACAAGGTAGCAGTTCAGCTTCATTCTTTTGCATGTGGATATCCAGTTGTACCAGCAACATTTGTTGAGAAGACGGTTCTTTCGCATGAATGGCCTTGGCACCTGTATTTGTCAGGGTTCTCCAGAGAAAATGAACCAATAGGATATATATAAAGAGATCTATTTTAAGGAACTAGCTCATGTGATTATGGGGACTGGCATGTCTGAAATCCTAAGGGCAGGACAGCAAGTGTAAATTCAGGCAAGAGTTGATTTTGCAGTATGGAGTCTGAAATTTGCAGACCAAGCCAAAAGGTGTTTCTATGTCCTGAAGCAGAAATGCTTCTTCCTCTGGAAACCTGCCTTTGCTATAAAGGCTTTCCACTGGTTAGATGAGACCCACCCATTATGGAGGGTAATCTACTTAGAGTCAACTGATTGTAAATGTTAATCACATCTACAAACATCTTCACAGAAACATCTAGTGTTTGACCCAACAACTGGGCACCATAGCCTAGCCAAGCTGAAACCTAAAATCAACCATCATGGCACCCTTCTCAAAAATCAATTGACCACAAATATAAGGTTTATTTCTGAAGTCCTCATTCAAGTTCATTGATCTTTGTGTCTATCATTATGCCACTATCACAGTGTAGCTTTATAATAAGCTTTAAAATCAAGGTGTGAGTCTTTCAACTTTTGTTTGGTTTGAGATTATTTTGGCTATGTGTAGTCTCTTGCAATTCATATGACTTTTAGGATCAGCTTTTTCTGAAGGAAAAAAGCAGTTGAAATTTTGATAGGTATTGCTTAAATCTATTCCTAGTCTGTTGAGTGTTTTTATCGTGAAAGAGTGTTGGATTCTGTCAAAAGCTTTTTCTGCATCAATTTCGATGATCATGTGGTCTTTATACTTTATTCCATTAATATGGTATATTACACTGATTGATTTTCTTATGTTATACCAACTTCACATTCCTAGGATAAATCCCACCTAGTCATGATATATGATTCTTTTTATATGTTGCTGAACGCAGTATGCTAGGATTTTGTTGAGAATTTTTGCATCCATATTTATGTTGGTAGGCAGTTTCCTTGTGATGTCTTTGGTTTTGGTATCAAGTTAAAACTGGCCTCATAGAATAAATATTCACTCTGCTTCTAGTTTTTGGAAGACCCTAGAAAGGATTGGTATTAATTCTTCTTTAAATGTTTGGTAAAATTCCCCAATAAGGCCATGTAGCCCTGGAATTTTGTGGGAAATTTTATTACTAATTCAGTCTCTCTGCTTGTTATGGGTCTATTCAGATTTTCTTTACTTTTTTTAAGATTCTATTTATTTATCTGAGAAAGAGAGCAGGAGCAAGCAAGCAGGGGGAGGAGCAGAGGGAGAGGGACAAGTAGACTCCACACTGAGCATGGAGCTGGATGTGGGACTCCATGTCAGGACCCTAAGATCATGACCTGAGCCGAAATCAAGAGTTGGACACTTAGCCAACTGAGCCACCCAGGCACCCCACTATTCAGATTTTCTATTTCTTCTCAATTTCATTTTGTAGTTGTGACTTTTTAGGGATTTCCATTTCATCCATGTTATCTAATTTGTTAGCATACAACTGTTCATAGCATTTCATTATAATTTTTTTATTCCAGAAAGTTCGGTATTAATAGCCCCTTTTATTTTTAGTTTTAGTAATTCAGTCTTTTTTTCTTGATCTAGCTAAAGGTTTGTCAATTTTGTTGATCTTTTCAAAGGAACAGCTTTTTTTCCTCTTGGTTTTTTAATTCTCATTTCACTTATTTCCTTTCTCAGTTGTATTATCTCTTCTGCTTGCTTGGGTTTAGTTTGCCCTTTCTCTAGTTTTGAAGAAACTAGGTGACATTATTGATTTGAGCTCTCTTTTCTTTTTTACCAAAGATGTTTGCAACTCTGAAGTTTCCCAAGAGCACTGCTTTCACTGTATCCCTTAAGTTTTGGTCTCCTGTGGTTTTGTTTTCATTCATCTTAAAGTATGTCCTAATTTCTCTTGTGATTCCTTCTTCAACCCATTTGTTATTTAGAAGGGATGCTGGCCCACTTATTTGTGAATTCCTCAGATTTCCTTTTGTTCTTGATTTCGAATTTCATTTCACTGAAGATGGAGAACATACTTTGTATGATTTGAGTCTTTTTAAATCTACCAAGACTTGTTTTATGGCCCAACATGTGATCTCTTCTGGAGAATGTTCCCTGTGCACTTGAGAAGAATATGTATCCCGTTGTTGTTGGATGGAGTGTCCTACAGATGTTTGTTAGGTCTAGATGGTGTATAGTGTTCTTCATGTCTTCTGTTTGTTGTTCATCTTCTGCCTAGAGGTCCTATCCATTATTAAGAGTGGAGATTGAGAGGAGTTCCCTGGTTTCTGCTGATTCTTGAGGCCTAGGAAGGCACCCTCCCCCAATGGAATTCAAAGACCTGACAATGTCCCTGTATTGTGGAATTGCTTGCAGGAGAAAATCTTTTTGGTACTTTAGGCTGCTGTCAACTTATGTCACTAAGACCCGGTATCTATTTGAACTGAAGGAAGATGATGATGCATGTAAAAAAGCCCAGCAGACAGGAGCATTTTATCTCTTTCATAGCCTGGCTCCTTTGCTTCAGAAATCGGGACACCAACACCAGGCCTCCAGGCATAGCCTACTAGAGTTGGAAAGGCTCCTGGCAAGGTTTGGACAGGACACACAAAGAATAGAAGACTCTGTGCTGACTGGATGCTCTGAACAGCATGAAGCGTGGTTTGCTCTGGATCTAGGTCTAAAAAGCTCCTCTTCCATAAATGCTTCCTTACAGAAACCAGAAATGGAGACAGAGCTCAAGGGCTCTTTCACTGAGCTGAGGAAGGCTCTTTCAGCTGAATACAAAGGATGCCTCCTTGCTGACCACGGCTCAGGCTCTTCTCCGTTGGCATGATGCTCATCAGTTCTGTAGCAGAAGCGGGCAGCCCACCAAGGAGAATATGGCTGGCAGCAAGCGTGTGTGCCCTTCCAATAAGATTATCTATTATCCACAGATGGCTCCTGGGGTGATCACTCTGGTGTCAGATGGGACTCGATGCCTGCTTGCCCGCCAGAGTTCCTTAAGGGAATGTATTCTGCCTTGGCAGGTTTTTGTGATATAGGTGAAAGTCTGGAAGAGGCTGTCCGGAGAGAAGTTGCAGAAGAGGTGGGATTGGAGGTGGAAAGACTGCAGTACTCTGCATCCCAGCACTGGCCCTTTCCTAATAGCTCACTCATGATTGCTTGTCATGCAACTGTGCAAGCAGGGCAGACAGAGATCCAGGTGAACTTGAAAGAACTAGAGGCAGCTGGCTGGTTCAGTCATGATGAGGTAGCCACAGCCCTGAGGAAAAACAATCCATATACTCGGCAACAGTATGGGACATTCTGGTTGCCCCCTAAGTTAGCCATTGCCCACCAACTGATTAAGGAGTGGGTGGAAAAGCCGTCCTGCTCTACCCTGCCCGCTTAGCTCAGATTGAGCCACCTAGATCAGTATCCTGGAGGGGCATAAATGAGATCAGTTGATAAAGGGGAGGTGACCAAAGGCCATCTCCAACTTTATACTAAGGCAGAGCGAGGATGAATATAGCAGTGTAAGGAAGTTCCTGTTCACAGGCAATCAAAGTGCCAAACTGATAATGACACTTGTCGAAATCAGAGGGAAGTTTGAAGCATTAGTTTGGATATAGGCCCCCATGCACCCATTTTCACTGTCTTGGAAGCAAACATCTTTTGGCATGTATCTCGTTAATGCTGGGTTTACACTAACTGCCAAAATGTGCCTGGTATAATTTTAATTTTATCTTAGTATTGAAGATACATAGCAAATCTCAACCCACTACTGAGTTACCTTTCATCCTCATAGGACTAAGAAAAAAGGCACACTATAACATTAAAACATTCATGTACAGGTATTTTGTACATGGTATTTAAGTAAAAGCCTTATTTCTTTAAGGCATCTGAAGGGATGAAGAAAGTGGGAGCCAAGGTCTTCCTCAGAGTACTCTGTAATAAATCAGATGCAGTGATGTTCTGCTGGGGTAATTGCATCCCAGTGGGGCTTAAGAGAGCTATGTCTTTTGCTGTTACTTGCTCAGCTTGTGACCCAAGGAAAAGATGATCACTTTGCCATGTCTGATTTCCTAAATATAAAATGGTCACTGCCATTTGCATACTGTTAAGTGTTGTAACTTCAGCTAAGGGATTAATGAGAGCGAACCATTTCTTGTTTTATGGGATAAACTAAATTTAGGATTGTTCATCATTCACGTATGTCATTCTATACCTTGTCATAAGGGAGAATTTATCTAGAGGAAATAAAATAAATTTACACACACACACACACAAAAGAGTGGAGATTGAAGTCTCCAACTATTTTTTTGAATTTCTCCCTTCAGTTCTGTCAAGTTTTGCTTCATGTATTTTGGGGCTCTGCTGGTAGGTACGTGTGTATGTAACTGCTGTGTCTTCCTGACTGATTGACGCTTTGATCATAATAAAATATCCTACTTTGTCTTAGATAATTTAATCTTAAAATCTATTTTGTCTGATACAGGATAGCCATTTTGGCTCTCTTTTGGATACTGTTTACATGGGATATCTTTTTCCGTCCTTTTATTTTCAACCTACCTTGTTCCACAGAAAAACACTTAAAACTAAATTCTTCTGCTATGTATATTTTTATTTCAGGTGTTACAATACAGTGAATGATGGCTTTTAAACCATTCACCACATTTAAATGAAAATCAACATAAAAAAAATAAAAAATAAAAAGAGTTCTTCTTTCCCCCAGCTCTTAACTAGTTCTTGATTTAACTTATAAGGATTTATTCTAGAGGATCAAATTTGGAGTCTTACTTTCTAGAGGTTCACAAATCTCTTTAATGTCCAACCAGCAGGGAAAGGAAATTCCTAAGCAAGGAACACTGCTCAGGAAGTACTGTACCATGTCTCCAAATCCCTGAGAATCAAGTCGGAAAACTGGAAGCAACAGAAAGCACTATAAGGTAACTTATTTTCACTTTGTTGACAAGTCACTTCCTAAATCTAAATTAACAAAGTATGTAGGACACTTGTGTATAGCTAGTTGGTTATTTTACTCTCTAGCGAAGTACTGTTGAATAGAAATAACATGTGAACCACAAATGCAAGTCACACATGTAATTTTAAAGTTTCTAATAGTCATATTTTTAAAAGTAAAAACGGAAAAATTGTTAATGTAGTTAATAATTATCACTTATTAATAAGTAAAATTAACATATTTTATTTAACCCAATATGTTATCATTTCTGCATGTGATCAACATAAAATTGTTAATTATTCCTTTTTTTAAGATTTATTTATTTAGGGCACCTGGGTGGCTCAGTCGGTTAAGCATCCGTCTTCAGCTCAGGTCATGATCCCAGGGACCTGGGATCTCAGCAGAGAGTCTGCTTCTCCCTCTCTCTCTGTCCCTCCCCCTTCATGTGCGCTCTCTTTCTCTCTCTCAAATAAATAAGAGAGAGAGCAGGAGTGGGAGAGGCAGAGGGAGAGGGAGAGAGAGAATCTCAAGCTGACTCCCCTCTGAGCACGGAGCCAGACTCAGGGCTCCATCTTACAACCCTGAGATCATGACCTGAGCCGAAATCAAGAGTTGGACACTTAACCGACTGACCCAGCCAGGCACCCCAAAATTGTTATTCTTAATTTTCTACTAAGTCTCTGAAATTTAGTCTGCACCTTACTCTTAAAGCACACTTAATTTCAAACTAGCTACATTTCAAGTGATCAATAACCACAATGGCTAGTGGCTACCACTCTGGACAAAGAACTATAGCATTTAAAACTGAAAATGGCCTTAAAATGCTCTATTTTGATCACATCAAACTTAAATAATTTTTTCTTAACCACAATTTATTATACATTGCTATAACATGACTGCTTATATAATAGGAGTATAAAAACATAATAACCTAACAAGTAGATGTACAATCAGAATTAAATTTACAAATCTTGGAGGTTTCAATCTGAATCAGTAATGACAGCTAACATTTATTAAGCATTTACTCTGTGCTAGGCACTATGCCAAGTATTTTAACACATGGTGGAAGGTACTTCTGTTATCTCCATTTCATAGAAGAGGAAACTGGGGCTGAGAAAGTTTAATTAACTTGGGCAAGATCACAGCATGCAAGTTGTAAAGTCAAAATTATTTGAATTCTCATTCTGGCTGGCTCTTGGAGCCTGTGATCCTAGCCTCCAAACTCTACACCTCCCTAAAATGTATCCAAAAACCTGCAGAATTCAGTAATTTTCATATATAAAACTATGAGAGAGAGAAACAGAAAAAAAGCAAAAGAAACTAATCGAATCCAAATATCCCCTGCTTGTCTTCAATTTAACAATTTGCTGACTATTGGGTGCAGTACCCTTTGGGAATATGAAGGTTTCACTTGCCCCTGGTTGGCATGCTCTGACTGTAACAGACAGCTTCAGACAGGGGTTTGAAAGTCTTGATAAAAAGCAGCTGAAGAAATGTAAACAGTTCAGCATTTTATTTTCAGCAAACAACTTTTCTCAACAGTTCTCATCTCTTTTGGGGCTCTTATCTAAGCAACAAATAGCATCAATATTAGAAAGAGTTAGAAATCTTATTTATCAGTCCAATGCCTATTAACTATCCTTAATCCATCAATGTACTATTTTATTCTGCATAATTGGGAGACTAACAGAAAATATACAAATACACTTTCTACACACACAGTGTGATGCATACATCCATATCACATGTAGCTGTCTGAGGTCTATTCCTTATTTAATCCTAAAATCCGTCTAATTAATAATAGCTGATAATTATTGAGTACTATACAGACACCATGCCATGAGAATTTACAAATATTATCCTAACTTTTACAATACCCCTATGAAGAAGTGTTATTCCCCTTTTACAAATGAAAAAACAAAGCCAACTTTTTTCATTGTACCAAGTTAACTATTAATACAAACACCTGTAAAGAATACCATCACCTCATACCTGTATACAGTTATAGATTATAATATTTTCATTTATATTATTTAAACTGACCCTCATAATAAGTTGTGATACAGAGAGCACATGTGCTTACAACTACCAGGACAAGTAGTTGAGGTTCTTTTGGAGTCCTGGGGCAACTTTTAAAAATTTACAGATTGCTCATTTGGGAGAATCTTATTTTATTTACACTCAGCATCCAATAAACCAGAAATGACAGACAAGACCAAATTCTACTCCAGCTGAGAGAAGCTTTCACAGGGTTTTTAAAAGTCTAACTTCTCCAACCACTCCCATTAACATGAAAACCCATAAAACCAAGAGCAGTACCTGAAGAAGATTCTGATGCTCTCTTGTTAAGGAGTCTTGCCTCCTGTATTATGATAAATAGGTCATGACCAGGCTGTGCAGTACCTTCTGACGAACAACAAAAATCCCAAATTACCAGAGCACCTTGGTGGCTCAGTCAATTAAGCACCAACTCTTGATTTTGGCTCCGGTCATGACCTCAGGGTTTGTGAGATCGAGCCCCAAGCCCCATGTGGGGCTCTGCACTCAGCGAGAAGTCTGCTTGAAGATTCTCTCCATCTGCCCCTCTCCCTACTCCCTCTCTCTCTAAAATAATCTTAAAAAAGAAAAACAAAAAACTAAATTACCTAGATTTCATGTCCTAGTTGAGAGAAACTTCAAGTCTTCCATTTTCCCAACCTCACCCTTTTTCACAAGGGGTTGTAAATGCTCTGAGCAAATATGCCCCCAGAATTTAATAGAGGTAGAGTCAGGTCTAATAAGCTGAAGTGAAAGGTATCAGGAGCTGGCTGTTCACAGTTAACTGGGCCAAAGCAATGACAGCTAATCGGGAGTGAACAAAACTTAAGGTTTTCCACCCCTCCATTTCATTTCCAATTATAATTTAATGTCAGAACTGTTGTGATTAATATCATACCTTAACAGCCATTATTATTCCATTTTATAGATGAGAAATCGAGGCTTAGAGACATTAAGTGCTCACTCAAGTGCACATAAGTAGTAAGAGACCAAATACCCAAATTCACTCAACTCAAGTTCAAGGTTATTTACCTTCCAACATCTAATCTCCTTGGGAAATAAACCTATATTCCTGTGGGCTGCCATTATACAATATCCGAGCTATTTTCTTATGGGGAGATAATACTCATAAAACAAACAGGACTCTCTCCATGGGAAATGGGTTTCTAAGTGCCATAAATTCCCAAAAGGCTGAGCATTAGGAACTCTCCAAACTGGCAGGCCTGCTGTTGAAAATGCAGTTCCCACTTTGGAGGCTTCCTCGGCACCAGAACTAGTCTCAGTTGTCAGGATGGCTGATAATCACCCCAAGTTTACAGAAATTTCTCCCATTTGGGGATCTCTTTATTCCTTACCCTTAAAAATCTCCTTCCCTTTTGACTGGAAACTTACAATATTAAAATAAGGGTAGGCTGACATTTCATATTCTAGCAGTTGATGTCACCATTAACTTGTTTTATTTATAACCTGAAATAATAAGTTTATGCTTTGCCTCACCAAAAACACAAGCTCCCTACCTTGACATATCTGTAGACTTACGTTGGAATTTCTATTATTTAATAATTATTAAACAAATATATGTAATCTACAGAGTCATTGCCAATAAAACACATACCACAGATTTTTAAAAAGTAACTGGAGATCAGGCCATACCTAAGCAAGCCTCTAGACAGGTCATCTTATTTCCCTGGTAACCTAGTCATAAAATGGTTTTGGTAAGTAATTCCCAAAATCTTAATAATTTTGAGTGAGGAAAAAGACTCCTCAGAATCCAGACATGACTACTGCTGACCTAAATAAATAAATATCAAGCAAAAAAAAAAAAAAAAAAACAACTACCCCAAATTAATCTACATAACGGTCTATCTTTAAAGAAATAATGTGTCATAAGAACAATAAATTGTCACATCTAAGAAACATCAATTCTACAAAGATAGGTCTGTAGACCTCCTGTCGAGAACGCATCACTGACACAGCTAAAACTTTCTAAGGGAGTCTTCTCCACCAATTCGTTAGAATCCTTTAAAAGATCTTGGCTGGTAATCACAATTGCATAGCGATCCCGGGGTCTCAGCCCAGAGATTCTGGACCCACTGGCCTGGATTCTAAAATACAGCTAAAGCTTAAAATCATTCACTTAAAAGCAAATGTTTTAAGTAAATTTCCAGAGAGCAGAACTTCAGGATAGCCAATAGGAAATTAAATTCCCTACGGGCTGCCCGAAGTGTAGTACTCTCTCACCTAATGTGGAACCTCCTTCCTACCACTGTCCTTTAGAGGCAAAAATGAATTCTTTTCTTCACTATCACCCTTAGCTCAAAACACTGGACTCGGTAGGGGCTCAAGAGAAGTGCCCTTTGATTTAAACACTGATTTCTCCGATTTGGGCAGCTCCAGTAGTAAAGGAAGATTGGGTGTATTGTTCATGCTATTGAAATCAGGTCTCTGGGCCCCTCAGTACCGGTAGGAACCCATAAACATTTAGATCAGCTCTGCAAACCAGTGTTGCTTTAGGGAGGGGTTCTCTCTCCCAACTCCTCCCGATCATTGAAAGAATGGGACCCCAAAACAAGGAATTCAAGGAATAGTCTCGGATCCTGGGTGGGGAGGGGCTGGAGGCACATGCGCTACGTGGACAACTCCCGAAGACCCTGGGCTGGGGAGGGGAGGGGAGGGGAGGGGAGGCCTGGCGGGAGAGCCCAGGGCTGAGTAACACCTCTGCCGGACAAGCCGAAGGTGTGAGTCACTGGTGAGCACCGCGGGAGGAAGGGGCGGCTTGAGTCATAGTCCTGGGGGAGGTCGGAGGGTCTGACAGATGAAGAAGCCTGTGAACCCGGGAGTGGAATTTAAATGGGAAGTGGGCTTCAAAGGAGCTCCTCCCAGGGGAGTGGGGGTTTAGGGTTCCAGAGACCTAGGGGGCTGGAGCTGGGGGGCACTCCTCGGGCCGCGGGGAGGGGCTAGCAGGCGGCAAAGGAGGAGGCCGGACAGCCCGCGGCGCCGAAATCTCCCGCGCTCTGAAGCTAGCCCCACCTCCCCAGCCGGACCTCACGCCCCTCGGCGCGGCGCGGCGCTGCGCGGCCCGCCAGCCAGCCCCTCCCGCCACCTTCCCGACGTCACCCCAGGCCCCAGCTGGCCGGCAAAGTCCCCGCCCCACCTCGCCCGCGACTAGCCGGGCTGCCCGCCGCGAGTCGCCAGTGACGGCACTGCAGGGTGCGTGGCCAATCGGCGCGGCCCCGGAGGAGGCGGCCTCGGCCCCGCCTCCCGCGCCCAGAGCCAATGAGAAGCTGGCACTGGGGGCCGCGGCGGGGTGAGGGGTCGCGAGGCCCCGCCCCATCCTCCCCTTTCCCCTTTGCCCCGCCCTTTCCCGCCCGGCCCCCCCCCCTCCCCAGCCCCGCGCCGCCGCTGGTGCAGGTCCCCGCGCTGGGCCCGCCCCCACCCCTCCCGCCGGCCCGCCAGCGCGCCTCACAGCTCCTGTCTCCCCTCCCTCCTTCTCTCTCACACGCCTAGCGCAATGGCGGCGGCCGCGGCGGAGCAGCAACAGTTCTACCTGCTCCTGGGAAACCTGCTCAGCCCCGACAATGTGGTCCGGAAACAGGCAGAGGTAACCGAGCTCTCCACCCCCGACTCCGCGCCCGGGCCGGCGCGCAGCCCTTCCCCCGACGCCGCCCCGCCGGGCCTCGGCTGCTCAGCCGTGGCCGCGCAGGCCGGGCCGGGCGGCGGCCGCGCAGCCCACGTGTGAGGCGGCCCGCGGCTTCTGGCCGTGCCCCCGGGCCCTTCCGGCCCTTGTCCCCGCGGCGCCCGGCGCCAGTTACCACCCCGCCACCCCTCGCACACACGTGCGGCCACTCCTGACACGCTGCCCCCGCCCAGATGGGGAAGCCGGGCGGCGGGGAGGGATGTGGGGTGTGGGGCGGGCCCGGGGTTCCCCTCGCCCCTTTCCCGCTTTCTCCCGGTGGGATCCTCCCCCGCCCTTCCAACCTCGGTCTCCACCCAGCCTAGCCCTCCTGGTGCCCCAAACCCCAGCTGCTCCCTGACCCATCACCTCTGTATCTCTCCTGTCCTCGTCTTTCCCTCCCTCCCCCATCCCCTCCTTTTGAAATGTGTGTCTTCTCTTGCTTTTCCACTTACTTCCGTTTAGTCCTCTTTTTCTTGTCTAGTTCCCAGCATCGGAAGCTGGATTTCCCTCTCCCTTCCACCCGCCCACGGTTTTGTGAGTTGCCTTTAGGGTTTCTTTCCAAGCACCTTCCACCTTTATTCTTCCTTCGGACAAATTTTCTTTGATCTCTAGAGATTTGTGGTCTCATAACATAACTGCGGATGTCCTGGGACTTCGTTGTTTAAGTGGGCCAGTGCCACCATATGTTTAAGTCTTTAATTTCATTAAATCTAACCTGAATCTCTCTCTCTTTTTTTTTTTTAAGCCACCTCTGGCTTCTGGCCTCCAAATTGTGGAGCTGTGGATATATTTTCAAGAGACAGTATTTCAGATGTATCTGCAAGTTCCTTTACCAAGTAGCAGCAAGACACACGTAGTTCAGTATAAGACTAATGTTAATGCTGTCAGTGTCGAGACCACGATATATACGGGAGACGCTAAAAGGGAAGGGCAGAAACTTTCTAGATTCTTTTAAGTGCATTATAAGAACCTGTCTTCAAACTTGATTATATGTAGAGTTCTCTGCCACCACGAGATTAAAGATTTTTATAAGATTCAGTGAAGGATGTTCAGCCAGATATTTTTACAGAGCAGAAATTTATTTTACATGTGGCTGATGAAATTGGGGGACAAGTCCTCTTGTCATGAATTTTATACATGTCTTTAGAATCACAATGTTGTTAATATTTACTTTGACTAGATTAAGATATGCTGGCTGTGCTTAGTGGTTTTATAATATGTAACGTAAATACAATGGAAGTTCAGTTCTGTATGAAAAAGCACTTTAAACAATTACTAACTTTAGTCTAATGATTTTTGATTCATGTATTATACATGTGATATGTGTTCAGGGTAAAAATTTAAACAGCGCAAATCGTTTTTTTTTCCCATTCCCCAAAGACAACTACTTTTAAGTGTCTTGTGAGTAGTCCCTGAAAATATCTTTACTAGTGCAAATGTATACATTCATTTTTACATGAATGGGCCTTTCGTACGCATACTGTTGTGCAACTTGGATTTTTCACTCAACATATTTCACATTGCCACATAAGAGATTTTGTTAAAGCAGCTATGTAGTATTCCATCATATGGATGTATTATTTATTCAGTCAACCTTCCTATGAATGGACATTAGGTTTCCATTGTCCTCTTAAAAATGGGAATACATGCATACCTATCTTTTCAGACTTTGCCGGGTTTACTTGTGGAATACTTAAAAGTAGCATTTGTCCTTGGAAGTAATGTGCATTGATTAGTTGCATCAGTTTGCACTCCTGTCAGAGGGATGTGATGATGCCTATAAAAACACTTTAATGCATTTTGCTAACTCTGGAGGTAATTTTTCACCAAAATAAGTTCTTAATCCCAACCCATAATAGAAATTGCCATGTATTACAAAGCAGAACAGCATTGTAATTAGTAAGCGAGTTTAATTCTCCCTCTTCCCTCCAGTTGCTTAAGTCTCTATTGTCAAGCCTAGTGGGGAATCTCTTTTCTATTGAACTAAATACCAGTGTCTGGTTCAGCTTGAATTCCAATTGGTGCCTGTTGTAAATCTTTTATCACTTCCATCACTTTGGGGATAGTTAGGAGCATTCAGCACATTTTCTCATAAAGAACAATTGAAAAGTACAGTTGACCATTGAACAACTCAGAGGTCAGGGACACCAGCCCCCACACCCCCGACTCCCCAAAAACTTAACTAATAGCCTCCTGTTGACTGGAAGTCTTACCAATAACATAAACAGCCAATTAACACATATATTGTATGTTATGCATATTATATACTATATTTTTACAACAAACTAAGCTAGAGAAAAAATGTTAAGAAAATCAAAAGCAGAGAAGAGACATTCCAGTACTGTACTGTATTCATAAAAAATCCATATATAAGTGGACCCGCACAGTTCAAACCCATGTTGCTCAAGGATCAACTGTACTGTTAGTCTCTATTCCTATCATTCAGGTAGTACATTTTTACTTTCTTTGTATATACCGGAAACATATTAATATGTAAATTAGGTATTATAAAATAGAATATTCTTTTTTTTTAAGATTTTATTTATGATTTTATTTATGTATTTGACAGAGAGAGACACAGCGAGAGAGGGAACACAAGCAGGGGAGTGGGAGAGGGAGAAGCAGGCTTCCCGCTGAGCAGGGAGCCGATGCGGGGCTTGACCCCAGGACCTTGGGATCATGACCTGAGCCGAAGGCAGACCTTAATGACTGAGCCACCCAGGTGCCCCAGAATATTCTTAATTTGACACCAAAAAAGGTAAATGTTAGAGGGGAAGTTTCCTGGTCTCATATAACACAAAGCTGGACTGTAAATAGAGCTTCTTAAGAAAGCAAAATATTATTTGAAAAATAAATAGCTGCATATAATGATATTTTAATACCCCTTTTTTTTGCCTTATGAAATGAGCTGTTTATAAGTAATCAAACTAAATTAAATGGAGTATTACTGTCTGAAATAGCATATAAATTTTTTTTAACTAAAGAATTGGCAAAAGGTCAGTAAATATCTTTGTAATTTACTCCGTCAAAATAAAAATACTTAATTGAGGGCGCCTGGCTCAGTCATTAAGCATCTGCCTTCGGCTCAGGGCATGATCCCAGGGTCCTGGGATAGAGCCCCGCATCGGGCTCCCTGCTCTGCGGGGAGCCTGCTTCTCCCTCTCCCACTCCCCCTGCTTGTGTTCCCTCTCTCGCTGTGTCTCTCTCTGTCAGATAAATTAAAAAAAAAAATCTTAAAAAAAAAAATTTTAAAAATACTTAATTGACACAAATACCAAACTGTCGAGTAAGGTGACTTCTTTTATATTCAAATGTGAAATCAAGTACAGTAGAAGACTTTTATTGTAATATATTGAAAACATTAAAGTTCTTCAAAACTTTTAAAAGTTTTTAAAACTTCCATTGTATAAACAATGTGGTGGGCTTTATATTTTATTTCTGTTAAATTTTCAAGGATTTTTTCTCTTTAACTTTACAAAAAATGTTTCTGATGCTTGAAGAAATGATTTCAATTCCCTAAGTCTCAAAATACAATAACATGAATAAACAATTGAGTAAGTAGTTGACAGGTAATACAAAGTTGAATGTCCATGGCATTCATGACTAGACATTTTTATGACATAAGCTTAAGTATTTTATTAATCATATGCATGGATTTTACATTCTTATTTTTTCCATTGACTTTGTTTTTCATTGATTCTAATATAGAACTTCATTAATGAGATTTTAATTGGAGGAAGGTAACATTGAAAAATGTACTTGGTTTTTGAGGAACCAGGGTGTTTACTAGGTAAAACTTGTCCCCTCTTCATATGCAAGGTAGGCTCATGATAAGTATTTATGGAATGAGTGAAGTAAGTACTTACTAGCATTTCTTCTTTGTGGGCAGGAAAGGGGGAGGTGAAATCTGCTTTACATTGTGTGATTGCACATGGTGAAATCAAATGGAGTTGAAATTCTATTTGCCGTGACACTGGCAACATTCACTGAACCTGCCTGGCCTGGTGCTAGGAATATTCTTAGAAAGAGTCTATATTTTTATATAGTCTTTATGTATGTGTTCTTTGTATTTGCTGCACTCCAATGTTCTGGGAATACGAGGAGAAAGAGTTACCATCCCTGTTTTGGTGGAACTCAGTCTGTTTAGGCTAATAACTTGATTTTAAGGCTGTTCTTTTTGCCAAACTATTATCCTTGACCAGTGTTACGGTGTAAATGTAATACAATATCTGGATTGCCACAGTGGAACATAACAAATGGGGAGAACCCTCTCTCAGGAATCAGATGTCACTCATAACTAAACTCTTTCTCCATTGACTTTTAATTCTTTATGGAATAGAGTTCAGTATTTGACTTAATGTTTGTAAGTGTCTACTAGAATTAGCATAGTAGAACTGTCAAACTTATAGTCCCAGCTGGGCAAGGTTTTCTGAGAGTGATATCCTAGTAAGGAATTTTTTTTCTGAAACTTGATTTAGACCACTGGAAATGAAAGTGTTAAACATTTATAGCAGCTAAGATGGGTACAAAGAATAAAAAGGCATTTTTATGTCCTGTGAGAGACTGTTTAAATGAAAAGGCCATAACCCGTCTTTCAGTCGCATTCATAAAGATTAAGTGAGAAACCTCAAGGTACATATCCATTTTTGCAATCATCTTATGAATATCTACATAAATTACCTCATTTCTGTCTACATGAATCCAGACCATCTTCTCTCCTCAGCTGTAAATGCTTGTCACAATTTTCTGCATCATTGTGTTCCTGTGTGCTTATGTACTTGAGAAGAACTTGAGGTTGTAGGAAGATTTTGAATTCTCCTTTCCCCCACATGTATTCTTCGGATTGAGATATGTTTGAGAAGTTTGAGAACTGTGTAGCACTGTATAAATAGAACTGGTTGGTTGGTGGAGTCAGACAGATCCCAGGAGTGAAACCCGGAAAGAGCGTTCAGTGCTAAGGAGATTTTGAGTACAGCTGGCCTCAGAAAACCAGAGTTCTTTCTACTGCTTATTGTATGTGACCTTGGGCAGGTCATTTCACTTCTGAGCCTTTATTTCCTTATCTGTCAATATTTCAGGGATGCCACAGAGCACTTAATAAAAGTTATAATAAGGTAGATGTGAATTCAGGGAGACCCTTTGTTCCCTCCCTTGTCCTTGTCACTTCTGTCCAGAGAAACCAAGTAGTTATAGGGGTGGTAGCTCTTAGAGAGCAGACAAGGTAAACGTCTTCTTGGGGAAAACAATTCCAAGTGTATTTCAAAGAATGATGTATTTTCCGCAGTAAAAGACTGCTCTTGTTAGAATTGGTATAAGTGCACCTGACAATCCATATTTGGATTAGTGTCAACTTTTTATTGTTAACCAATTTGTTCTCATTTTACATTATTCATGGAGAAGGAAAGAAGTGCCCTGACTCACAAAACCTAGATTTAAGTCTCCTGGCCATATTCATTTATTTATGTATATAAGTTTTAGTATAATCCTTGCTTGAAAGAAAAAGTAGCATAAAGAATTTGAATACTTTCTTTCCCTTTCTTGGATTTACTTCATCTGAGATATGTCTGTGGTGGTTGTAAGTAGTGGTAACTTGAACCAATTCTACATCATCTGATCTAGAAAATGTTGACAAGATAAGTAGTTTTCCATGATGTAAAGGGATATTAGGTGAGCACTTACTTTACAGCATGGTAGCTCAGGTCACATTTAAGAATTTTTTGGCCCTCTTTCACCTCTTTCACCTCACAAAACCTTTCAGTTTTGTTCATAAAAGAAGCAAAAGTTGGGAAAATGTGCACATACATTAGAAAAACCTAAGAGCTAAAGGTGGAAGGGAGCTTGAAAGTCACTCTCTGGACATACTTTCCTAACCAGCTGAAGTGTATTTTGTGTCACGGGGAAATTTTACCAACAGACCTAGATTACATGATTTCTCGTGCATGGACCTTGCCCAGTCTTCGTTTCATTTCTTTTCACTCATGTGCTCATGACATTTTTTTAACATATTCTAACCTTAAACGTTTTTCTTTCTCCTATAGGAAACCTATGAGAATATCCCAGGCCAGTCAAAGATCACATTTCTCTTACAAGCCATCAGAAATACAACAGCTGCTGAGGAGGTACTAATTTAGTATTTGAGAATATGACATTATTACAAAACAAGTTGGGTATTAGATGGTGGTCCGTGTGGGTAATGAGAACTGTTATTTACTGCATAGATGTTACCAGAACTTTGAACTTAGTATTTGCTAAAAGCTATTTTGCAGTTACAGTTTTTTTGAGTACCCTGTATTAAGAATGAAATTTCTTTTTTCTGTGTCAGGTGATGTGTCCAGGATATTTAAGTTAATGGTTTTCAAATAATTATATAAAATTTTATTAAATTTAAGTGATTTCTGTAGCTATAAAAAAATTTTCTTCCTTGAAACAATTCATTCTAAGGGAGGAAATTAATTCATTCTGTGTTGTAATGTGTTTTGCCAAATGTTTCTGAGAAAATATGTATTCTGTCTTTAAAATTTTTATGCTTTATAGTCGTCTCTAAGTAGTGAATATATGCTAAAGATGTTTAGGAACAAAGAGACACTTTGTTGAATCCTTTATAAATCATGGTTTTTAGCAAATGACCTTGTTACTATGCCAAATTCAAATTTATTGTTTCTTATCGCTTTTCTATGCATTTAGTGGATTTTTTTTCTTCCCAAAAGTAATATCCTTATATATATTAAATGTTAAGTGAATGTTTTCTTTATTTTGGAAAATTTGTCAAAATATCCCAAGTCTAGAAAACCAATCCCACCTCTGAAACATGGAATTGAGAATTTGTAAAGTGAGGGAAGCCTGGCCGGCTCAGTTGATAGAGCATACAACTATTGTTCTTGGGATCATGAGTTCAAGCCCCACATTGGGCATAAAGATAATTTAAAAAGGGGGGGGGGATTTGTATAGTGAGACTTCTTTACTAATATTAAAACATGATGGAAATGGAGTCACACTAAACTTCCACATAGTATTACACCTGACTTCTTGTGGTCAATTAGTTTAAATTGGCAATTTGAAATTCTTTGGTAATGCTTAGAAAACAGTATAAAAGTGCCCCAGTTTTTAAAAATAGATGACAGAAGGCGCTTCTTCACCTTTGTATTCTTTAATTCAAAATGAGTCAAATATGAAGAACAAACATAAGTTAAATCTCTAAAAACAGTTGGCTATTTTAATTATGGAAGATTGAATCAAGTTAGTTATGACCCGGTTTTTTTTTTTTTAAGGTATTATTTATTTGAGAGAGAGAGAGAACTCACGAGAGAGAGGGAATGAGCAGGGGAAAGGGGCAGAGGGAGAGGAAGAAGCAGACTCCCCGCTGAGCCCAATATGGGGTTGGATCCCAGGACCCTGGGATCACACCTGAGCCGAAGGCAGACACTTAACCAACTTAGCCACCCAGGCACACCCACTATGAAACAAATTTTAAAGCCAAGAATAAATACTACTAAAAACTATCGAATTTTATTTTAAAAAACCTATATTGAACCCTTTTTAAATCTTGATTTGATTTAGGAATTAGATGATTGTGAACTAGCCTCAGGATCTTGATTGTGGCTTCATAGTTGTCAATGTAAGTGTGAGAACTGCATAAACTTGAACTACTTTTACAGGGATTTTAACCATTTTGAATCCTTTCTAGAGCATTAAAGATTTCTTTAAAAGTTTGCTCTTTGCCAAAAGTAATTCAAATAAAAAGATTCATTGAAAAGTGACTTGAGAAAAAAATTGGCACGTTTTATTTGTGTAGCTTAACTCCTTTTTTTTTGGTCACAGTCCCATACTGATTATAGTGATAATGAGTTGCTGCAGCCCGGAAATGAAAGAAAACATGAAAAATTGGGTTTAATAGTTTCAATGGCCTATTGATTTAATATGATAAAATTTTAGAACGGTATTTGTGTTTGGGTAATCTAAGGGAATATTATACAGAAAATGCCAAACTTAAATATATTGTACAGATTTTTAAATGGGATAAGTATACACATTGAGATTGATTAGCACTTTTAGGCATTAGAAACTTGTAATGTTTGTTTGCTCAAATGAAGCATAAAGATAAATGGATTTGATAGCATGTTATCTAAGAGGCTAATGAAAGGGCTGTGATACAGCGAGATAGGCCAGGCTGGGAGTAAGATTAGGTACACTAGAATGAGAGCCAGATGGAGGAGTAGGAAAAGAGCATTCTAAGGGTTGCAGTTTATATTAATTTCTTTTTCTTTAAAGAATGTATTAAAAATAGAAATTAAAGACAGTTTCATCATTGCTAAGATGTTTCCTATTTGTAATCTGATGTGTTCAGAGGTTTTTCCTTTGCTATGAACAAAAAATAGCTTTGGGGTAGCATTTTCTATACAGTAGGCTAATGTGATAGAGTTTTCTGTATTTTACCTATTTAAAAAAAAAATCTAAGTGCTTTTGAAATGAATTGTAAAAATAGAATAGTAAAATACATCAATGGTAGAGTGAATGTAGTTTGTTGGAAATTTTTTTCTCTTGTAAGACACCAAGTTATTAACCACGTTATCCATTTATAGGCTAGACAAATGGCTGCTGTTCTCCTAAGACGTCTTTTGTCCTCTGCATTTGATGAAGTCTATCCAACTCTTCCTTCTGATGTTCAGACTGCCATCAAGAGTGAACTACTGATGATTATTCAAATGGAAACCCAGTCTAGCATGAGGAAAAAAATTTGTGATATTGCTGCAGAGCTGGCCAGGAATTTAATAGGTGTGTATGCAGATACATTCATTATTATGTTATAGAAGAAAATGAGTATATCCTTTTTTTAAGTGGAGTCTTCTCAAAGGAAGATTCGCAAGTACCTGAGTACCATTTATTCTGTTTGAATTGAGAGTGATTATGGATTCTGCATTTAGAGCCAAAAATTACAGATGTTTGTGGAGTATAGTCATAACACCTACCTGTTGGTCTTCAGAACATCTGTATGGAGAAATAATTTTGTAGTTTGCTTAAAAATTGTCAGTTTTATTTCCTCCTTAATCTGTAAAGTTTTGAAAGCACAGTGTAATTTACAACCTACTTTGTAGATTAAACTTGCCAACAGAAGTAAAAATCAGTGGACTCCAGGAGCTCTTGCTGTTACATTTGTGTATTAGTAAATTATGCACATAGGCTATTATACCACTATACCATATACTTTATGAAATACCCCCAAAATATTTTTAAACAATGAAATAAAAGGAAAATCACTAAAAATGCATTTTACCAACCATCAAAACCCTTTTTGGTCACACTAAAAAATACTAAGTAATTGAATATGCTTTGTTATTTTTTTTGACAGATTCAGATATGATTTTTTTTTAAAGATTTATTTAGGGGCACCTGGGGGGCTCAGCCGTTAAGCGTCTGCCTTCGGCTCAGGTCATGATCCCAGAGTCCTGGGATCGAGCCCCGCATCAGGCTCCCCACTCCGCAGGAAGCCTGCTTCTCCCTCTCCCACTCCCCCTGCTTGTGTTCCCTCTCGCTGTATCTCTCTCTGTCAAATAAATAAATAAAATCTTAAAAAAAAAAAAAAGATTTATTTATTAGAGAGTTGGGGAGGAGGGGCAAAGGGAGAGGGGAGAATCTTAAGCAGACTCTGCGCTGAGCATGGACATGCCCAGCACAGGGCTCAATTTCACAACCTGAGCTGAAACCAAGAGATGCTTAACCGACTGCACCACCCAGCCACCCCATTCATAGATATGATTTTTAACTGAGTTCATATTAGGCAGCATTTTTAAAGGTTGAAAAGGATGCCTCACTAAGATAAGGGCTAAATGGGAAAATATTGTTGGTGTGCTTATTAGTTAATCATGACACTAATTTTTTTTTAAATTTAATACTTAGTTAACATATAATGTAGTATTGGTTTCAGGAGTAAATTTAGTGATTCATCACTTAAATACAACACCTAGTGCTCATCACAACAAGTGCTCTCCTTAATACCCATCACCCATCTAGCCTATACCCAGCCCACCTCCCCTCCAGCAACCCTCGGTTTGTTCTCTATAGCTAAGAGTCTCTATGGTTTGCCTCCTTCTCTGTTTTTATCTAATTTTTCCTTCCTTTCTCTTGTGTTCATCTGTTTTATTTCTTAAATTCCACATATGAGTGAAATCATACGGTATTTCTCTCTCTCTGACTTACTTCACTTAGCATAATACACTGTAGCTCCATCCATTTCATTGCAAGTGGCAAGATTTTGTTCTTTTTGATGGCTGAGTAATACTACAGTGTGTGTGTGTGTACCACATCTTTATCCATTCATCAGTCTGTGGATATTTGGGCTCTTTCCATAATTTGGCTACTGTTGATAGTGCTGCTATAAATGTTGGGGTGCACGTGCCCCTTTGAATCCACTTTTTTGTATCCTTTGGATAAATACCTAGTAGTGCAATTGTTGGGTATTAGGGTATGACCCTAATTTTTTAATCTCCACTACCAATAATGCCAAAATTCTTGTTCAAGTCAGTTGACTGATATCAACCAATTCTTAAAAATATTCCTGTACGTTAAATTTTTTACTTTAAGTTCAAAACTTAAAGTAAGTTTTAACTTCACTGAAGCCTTTAAATTTGAATTTTTAGGTAGCCTAGAAAATCTCTTTTCACGTTTTTTTAAATGTGCAGATAAGATTTTTATAGGTGACATCTAATTCAAAATCACAATAATGGAAAGGTTTCCAAAATGTTTCAAAGTGCTCTCTCCATAGATTTTTTTTTTTTTTAATAGAGCTTTCATTCCCCTTGACCCCCAAGCACGATCTTTATGTTTAAAGGGACTGATTAGGGTATTTTTTTTTTAATGTCAGCTGAGTAGCACATTTGTCATTTCAGAAAAGTTCAGCAAATATGGAGGGAAATTTTTTTAAAAGAAAAAGTGCATACATAACTCATTTGTAATTTCTACAACTCTTAAAATTCTCTGTGACAATATGATTGTTGAGTCTTTTAACTGGTACAGATTTGTGTGGTCGCTCATTTTTATTACAAAGTACCACAAAAATTCTTTATTTCAAAATCTTGTTTAAAAATAAACACCGGGGCGCCTGGGTGGCTCAGTTGGTTAAGCGACTGCCTTCGGCTCAGGTCATGATCCTGGAGTCCCGGGATCGAGTCCCGCATCGGGCTCCCTGCTCAGCAGGGAGTCCGCTTCTCCCTCTGATCCTCCCCCTCTCATGCTCTCTGTCTCCCATTCTCTCTCTCAGATAAATAAATAAAATCTTTAAAAAAAAAATAAATAAATAAACACCTTAGTAGCATGAGTACTGCTCTGGGTCCTGGGATTCCCACTCCTGGGTCTTCTCCAGTTTGAAGGCATATTTACAGTGTTTTGGCTTCAAGACCTTGATACCAAATATTAACTTTGCCTACTTTTTAAACTCTTTAATAGCAATAGTATATATAAATAAATAAAATCTTAAAACAAAAAAACCCACAAGGGCGCCTGGGTGGCTCAGTTGGTTAAGCGTCTGCCTGCGGCTCAGGTCATGATCCCAGGATTCTGGGATCAAGTCCCACATCGGGCTCCCTGCTCAGCAGGGTGTCTGCTTCTCCCTCTGCCCCCCCCCCACACACTCTCTCGCAAAAATAAATAAAATCTTAAAAAACTCTTTAATAGCAATAGTATAAATAAAAGATTTAACCAATCAAATAGTCATAGTGCTGCCTTTTCTCCAAATGCTATTCCTTAGAAATAACCACTGCCGATAATCTGTGCTTATGTAATCCAAAAGCACAGTTCCTTTTTACAAGATTAGATTGCCATGTTTATGGGTAAAGAATCTAATTTTATTAGGATTTTTTAAAAATACAGAGCATGTGACATTTCCTACTACTACCTACTTTGAGGCTTATGAAATGAAAAGATTCACCCTTCATTTTTTTGAAGTTTTGATTTACACACTTTGTGCCTGGATTTCTTTACTTTTAGATGAGGATGGCAACAACCAGTGGCCTGAAGGTTTGAAGTTCCTTTTTGATTCAGTGAGCTCTCAAAATATGGGACTGCGGGAAGCTGCCCTTCACATTTTCTGGTACATTCATTGATCTTATTTTCCTGAAAAATTGAATGTCATGAATGTGCAAAGCACATTTTAATTGATTTGTTTTAGTCTGACTTTTTAGACTTAAATAAGGCCTTTAGATGAGCTTTGTATTTGTGTTGGAAGTAAAATTGAAAAAACACAAAGCTTTTATTAATTTTATTTTATAATCTTTTTTGTATACAAGGGTCCTCTGCAATTTTTTTCTTTCCTTGGTCTTTTATGATTCCATGAAAGACAGTTTCTTCTCCTTTATTTGGAGATTGACACAGTAGTAAATATAAATATATCTTTTAAAAAGCCACTTGAATGATGAAATTTTGAAGAGAGAAAAGGCTGGTGAATCCCCATTGTTTTCTGGGTCTTTTATAACTAAACTATAAAAATACAGTATTTTAATAAACTCCTGTATATTTATAAGCAAATGGTCTAAGTTTAGAATTACAATTATCTGCACTAAGAAAAATTTTGTCTATGTTATACAGTTCTACAGTAAAAATATAATTGGATTTATAACTTTTCAAGATTGTATACTTTTAAAAATGAGATCTACCTTGAGCATCAAAAGAGGATAAGGGTAGATATTACACCATTTTCTACTTCAGTTGTCAGATGTATCTTACCTATATTGGTAATCCAGAGTAGAGAATGAATTAATTGAAAGTATTCGGTGTAATTGTTAACCACATTTAAAGTAAAGCAGAATTTGGACGACCTGGATCACTGACCGAGCCTAGGAGCAGATTGTCAGGCAGTACGGTTACTGCAGCTACCATCTGAAACCTTGTACTTGCTTTTGTCCCGTCTTGCACTCCAGGTCACCTTCCTAAGGAGACAGTGATAAGGATAAAGCATGGGGCTGGGATTGGCTGCTGAGTAATGTGTGCACGCACCTGGATTGCCCCTGCTCCCAGCCTAATCCTCTCTGCTCTGTTTGTTGCATTTGCCCAACCCCAAAAGAGGATTGCTTGGAGGATGGGTAGTGATGTTCAGCCTTCAAGGTTAATGCACACTTGGGTCAGGCTGATGTTTAAGGTTAGATTAGAGCATTAGATGTTCTAGCTGATGCTTTACTAAAATATGATGTCATTTTGGATCTTTTTTAGGAATTTTCCTGGAATTTTTGGGAACCAACAGCAGCACTATTTAGACGTTATCAAACGGATGTTAGTTCAGTGTATGCAAGATCAGGAACATCCATCGGTAAATAATTTCAATGCCATTAATATTAACACCTAATTTAATATAACATTTAACTTGTGAAAGAAATATATGTATTTTGGAGATTGTCTTTAGTTTTAATACTTTAAAATATAAATACTAGTTTTACTGATGAAGAAAATTTTCATCTTAAGAAATCTTGAACCTGCATCCATCAGAAATTGGGCCTGATTAGTACTTGGATGGGAGAAATTTCTCATATTTGACTTATCTTACTGTCTTCATTTTAGATCAGGACATTATCTGCTAGAGCAACAGCTGCATTTATACTTGCAAATGAGCATAACGTTGCTCTATTCAAACATTTTGCAGACTTGTTACCCGGCTTCTTACAGGTAAGGAAACAGTATAAAATAAGTGATAATTACATGTTTATTGGTTTTCTATAGTTTAAAGTCTCATCAGAGTTTTCTAGTGCATTCATTTATTCAGTATATCTGTTGCCTACTGTGTGCTGGCATTAGATGCCAGGGATTCAGCAGTGCACAAAACATGCAAATCTCTGTCCCCATTGAACTTAGATCTCTTGCCCTTCATAGACTCTTAGTCTCTTAAAATATTTAGGGTTTCAAAATTTTTCTATAACATAAATGATGAAAGCAATTTATGGCTATTATTGAATATGTAATCACATAGGTTATTGCCTTAGAATCAACCAAATAACCTATAAAATGTAATGCCCATTTTACATAAGGAGAAACTAAAGAGGGTGGGATAAGAAACTTGCCCAAGATCACAGTGTTGGTAAGTGATGGATACATGATTCAAACCCAAATTGGACAGCAGTCCTTACTCTTAAACCCAGGTCTTGTAATGGTTTATACTATGAAGTGACTAGTTTATGGTTAATTGTCACTATTGAATCCAAAGGGTGTTATTATTTTAAGGTTACCTTCTGCCTCATTCAGAAAGTAAAATAAGATTGGGTAAGTTAGAGCAACTTGTTAGACCCCTATTTTGTAATAACTGCATATTCTATTTTGAAGTGCGTGGGTAACATGCTTACGTACACATGCAAGTTTTAAAAATAAAAATATATTGCCCTAAGTTAACACAAAGAAGAAATAAAAAGAAAGAACTAAACCGTAAAATGGCATGCTTTTCAATTTATAAATGGTAGGGCATGACTACAACGAAAGACATAGACTAGGTGATTTTTAAGTGACTTATACAAACACGGTAGCTAAACATGTGGACTGATAGATATCATTGGCAAGGCAAACACCAGGAATGCTGTTAGTATTGATGATTTGATTTCCAGAAATGGTAAAGATCTGGACAAAACAAAGTATGTGTTCATTCTCCCCCCCCCCCCCGCCCCCAATGAGTGTGTGTGTGTGCACGTGTGCACGTGTGCATGCTTTGTGCAGTTTGGTTTTTTTTAATTTAATTTTATTATGTTATGTTAATCACCATACATTACATCATTAGTTTTGATGTAGTGTTCCATGATTCATTGTTTGCGTATAACACCCAGAGCTCCATTCAAAACGTGCCCTCTTTAATACCCATCACCAAGCTAACCCATCCCCCACCCTCCTTCCCTCTAGAACCCTCAGTTTCTCAGAGTCCATAGTCTTTCATGGTTCGTCTCCCCCTCTGAATCCCCCCTTCATTTTTCTCTTCCTACTATCTTCTTTTTTTTTTTTTTTTTTTTTTAACATACACAGTATATACATTTGGGGGCGGGGGGAGTCCTGGTACATTAAAACCAGACAAAAAATAATTTGTGAGTTGGGTTTTAGGTTCAGATCATTATAAATGAGTTTTTCATTTTTAGAAGTATCTGACTTTTACGATCATGTGAGATGCATGGTAAGGTCATATGAGTTCGTCAGAAGCATTTGCATCACAGATGTGGGACATCTAGGAATCCTGACTTTTGCCCTTCCTCAGTCATTGTGACAACCAAAAAGTCTTGGAGAAATAGTGTCCCCGTTGAGAACCACTGGGTTAGAGAGGATTTGACTGAAAAGTCCTGTGTGAATTCTGCATGTTTCAGGTTAATTTTGCAGGATTTAGTAGAAACTTTTCTCCCTATGCTGTCAAGCTGAAAAGATGGTTTAGGTCAGTGACAAACACGAACTTTTCCATTATATCGTTTTAGTAGGTTATTACCTAAAAATTTTGTGAGGTACTCACTACTTAAGTCTAATCTCAGATTTTTCTTCCCCTGAATTTAAAGTAAGTTAAAATGTTAGCCAAAACTTCTAGGAGTTGTCACTCTGAAATAGGCAATGGTAGATGCAAAATGTACACTTAAATACCACAGTGAGCTAACTTGATGTCAAAGAGAAATAAATTGAGTAATAATGGACACTTTTTTTTTTTTTTAATTTATTTGTCAGAGCACAAGCAGGGTGAGCGGCAGGCAGAGGGAGAAGCAGGCTCCCCGCTGAGCAAGGAGCCCGATGTGGGGCTCAATCCCAGGACCCTGGGATCATGACCTGAGCCGAAGGCGGAGACTTAACTGACTGAGCCGCCCAGGGGTCCCTGGACACTTTAAATGTATCATAGGGTCTAGTATTTACTGCATGTCTGAAAAAGACAAAGATACGGATATTGGAGGGACAGAGGAAAGGGATTTCTTCTGGTTATGAAAAGAATTCCTTGATAACCTTAAGTTTGTTGTGCTGGTTACTATAATTCTGACTTAGATTTAAATCTTTGTATGTTTCTAGTGAATATTAGTCAAAAGGAAGGTATACATGTGGCTATGAGATTTTGCGTTCTGTAGATTGTTAAGTTATTTAGTGAAAAATACTCTTCGATAATATTATTCTGTTGTCTGCCTCTTAATGTTTTGACAGTGAGGCATCACATCTATAAAGTGACTCTTGAACGTAGACCTTTTTTCTTTTCTCTGAATTTTTCCAGGCTGTGAATGACTCATGCTACCAGAATGACGATTCAGTCCTAAAATCCCTTGTTGAGATTGCGGATACCGTTCCAAAGTATTTGCGTCCTCACTTAGAAGCTACTTTACAGCTAAGTTTAAAGGTAAATTCGGCATTTCGGTAAATGTTCTGTTTATTCTTTTCAGTGAATAATCTACACTACTAACTATGTACAAATACATCTTCTCTGTAGTTGTGTGGAGACACCAGCCTCAACAATATGCAGCGCCAGCTTGCCCTTGAAGTCATCGTGACCCTCTCTGAGACTGCGGCTGCCATGTTACGAAAACATACCAACATCGTTGCACAGACTAGTAAGTCAAAGGTCTTTAAATAATTTGTGTTAAAAGTGGAAAAATTGTTGGATGAACTTGCTGAGAATTGTGTAAGCTCAGATTTGTTGAGAATATAATGAATGTCCTTTTACAGGCAGATGAATGTGGAGAAATGTATCTCTGTACGTATTTATGTGCATGGACCCAACACGGTGGCTATGCCACAGATATTCTGAAATCCCACAGTTGTAGGCATGACTTGTGATACGTGGAAATAAATCAAAAGATGTAGAAGACTTTTATGGGGAAAATCGGGTAACATGTTGAAAGACTGATAGAAGAACTAAATATCAGTTCTCCTCAAATTAATCTATAAACTAATAACAATTTCAGTCAAAATCCCAAAAGAGTTGGTCATAAGGTTGATCCTAAAATTCATGTAAAATAACATAGGGCCCAAAGTAGCGAAGACAATTTTGACAAGCAAAGTGGAGATCTTGCCTTCTCAGCTATGAAGATTTAGAAATTGTTGGTGGTAAAGGTGTAGACAAATTGATCGTAGGAAACAGAGGGATCTATGAGCAGATCCACTCACACAGAAACAAAGCTGACTTTAAAAGATAGATGATTGACCAAAGGTCATTTCCGTGGCAAAAATATATCCCAACCTCAGATACCCTATAAAAACCAATTTGGGGTTGATTAAACACCTCATTTTTAAAAGTGAATTCGCAAGGGAGGAATCGGAAGGAGCTAATGAGGGCTGCTCAGCGTCAGTAAACACCAGTGCAGTTGTGGAATCGAGTTGCCATGAAGTTCAACAGTTATCAAGTGTTGGTGAAAGGTGTGAAGCAGAGGCCTCCTATAGCTTCAGGGCATTTCACACATGGTCGAGTAGTAAGACAGGTCTGTCTTCAAACTTCCTGGAGCAGTGCACGTTTATGCATCCACTGTGCAGAACAGTTAGTCTTTCTTAGTAATATTGAAGATACCTGTAACAATTTCATGCCCTGAACTCAAACTTGTCAAGGATATGTGGGTAGGAATCTCATCAAAGGAAATTTTGTAATAGGGAGAAAATTAGAAACAACTAAAATGTCCCATTAGTAGGGTAGTGTGTCTATGTAATAGAATGCTGTGGAGTAATTAAGTTGAAATCCATGTGTGTTGAGAAGAAAGCAAATTGCCAAAGGATACATGTGTAGTATGGTACCATTTATTGTGTAAAAATTAAAATCTTAATATAGTACTATGTTTTGCATACAGAGAAATCTATAGTTCAAGTGTAAAAACACTTGGGAATAAAAAGCATCGATTTTATGCAGTGCTCACCTCTGGTGAGTAAAGGAGAGCATATAATAGGATCTGGGAAGTTTGACTTTTATCTTTAATGTTACTTCTTAAACAGAACAAGATCTAAAGCAAATATGGCAAAAAGGTTAAAATTTAACAAACCAGATGTTGGGGGAACAGGCAAATAATTTTTGTCTTAGAGGCAAAGTAAATCCTTTGTTTTTTACTTCTTAAAATTCTTGTTAATAAATGGTGATATTGATAAAAATTAAAAAGCCACAGTATGCAGGTATGAAGTGATGATTTACTTTAGTTCCTCAGATGTTAGCAATGATGGTTGACCTTGAAGAGGATGAGGACTGGGCAAATGCAGATGAGCTGGAAGATGATGACTTTGACAGGTAATCGCGCATGCCAGACACTTTGTTGGAGGCTCCCTTGGCGGAATGACATGAGCTCGGGTGGCACCGAGAGTTTGGGATTCTAGGGCCTGTCTCTCACCACTGTATTCTGTAATCTAAAGTTAAACTTCTAAGTTTGGAAATTGGGACACCTTAGCTTTCTTTCATTGTTTTTTTGTTGTTGTTTTTTTTAAGATTTTATTTATTTGAGAGAGAAAGCACAAGAGAGGGGAGGGTCAGAGGGAGAAGCAGACTCTCCAGTGAGCAGGGATCCCAATGCAGGACTCTATCCTGGGACTCCGGGATCACAACCTGAGCTGAAAGCAGATGCTTAACTGACTGAGCCACCCAGACACCTGACACTTTGGCTTTCTGTGTCAAATTTTGTAAATAATTTATTTTTAATAAAATAGATACCTTTTCTACTCCATTTTACTCTAAATTTTCAAGATTTTTTTAGTATGAGTATCTTAAAATATGTATAAAAAAGCTTTATTGTGAAAAATTTCTTTATATGCATAGACCTCACTTATAATAGTTGTTTCCACACAGTTCCCTGCAAAATGCCCTGTATTCCCAATTTCGCAAAAGTTAACCTTAGACTAGAGAGGAGACCGTGGTGGCAAGATTTGTACTCTAGGGTAGGGTGACACTGGAGCTACTTTTTAACTTAGACTCGGGAGGCCCTCATGTACAGAGATTCCTATTGCAGACTCCACCAGAATCTAAATCACTGTCCAGTGGTGTTGATGGCCTCTTCTTACATGCGTATGAGACGCAGCACTTCAGAGCTCTTTTATCTTCGTGGATTCTTTCAGTGGTCCTGAAGGTATATTCTTAGGTAGATTCAGGAGTGGAGAGGGGGGTTTGAGTGATTTGTCCAGGTTTTATAGACGGAGGTTTAATGCCATTTCTCTTACTCTTCCCAGTGCATTATACTACTGCCTTTCTTAAAGAACCAAAAGTATTCCCCTGAAAGACTGGTAGTCAGTATAAGCTACTATAACAGGTATTAGGTAAAATTAAAGACATTTGACTTACAGAATATACAGTGTGTTTTGCAGCTTAGTCCCATTATTAAAAATGACTACTCTGGCTTAAATGCCATTTTGAAGTATATGAAAGTAATCCTTCACTGGAAGTTACTTCATGGGGCTGAAGGGAAGACCACGCACAGATTGGGTTTCCTTTCCCTGGTTCATTTACTATAATGTGCTGCTCCCTGGCTTTTAATTTTCCCTGTACAAGGCACTTAATTTATATGACTTAGGAAGCTATTTTTCTCTGGGCTAGATGAATAAAATTTTCTTATCTGTGAGTAAATAGGTCTTAAGTATATTTTCAAGATGCGTTTGAATATATTCTAAAGATCATTTACAGCTTCCTCTTTATAGTCTCCTCCTGACAGTTTGAGATGATGCACATGCACGTGAGACACTACTAATGTTGCGGTTCCAAGACAGTGCAAAAGGCTCTTATGGTCAGGTCTCTTCCGTTTTCAGTGAAAACACTGGAATCGAGTTTCACCTGTACATAATTTGTGGCAATGCAGTTTGCTCCCCTTTAAAAGTAAATAAACTCACAGCAAGGAAGACATCCTCCAGAGTCTCAGCATGGCTTTCAATTTTCTGTGTTTTGTCCATTGAGTTTGAAGGGTGTATGTCCAGGAAATGAGATAACACGGCTCTCCTAAACACTCTGCTCCTATCTCTGAGTCTTGAAAGCATCAAAGCTTGAGTGTTAGCCAGTGAGGGGTGTGTGCAGGGAGAGGAAGAGAAAGAACAAAGTCTTGAAAATTAAGATTGAGACATAGGACTTTTTACACCATGGTGAATGAGTCATGAAAATGTTACGTGCCTTCCCCCTTTAACTCTGGATTTTTAACCCGTAACTTCATACATTCGGAAGACTGCTTGAATTGGTCTTTCTCAGCCTTAGTTTAATATGATATTGTGTTTAGATGTACATGTGTACAGTGCACTGTTCTTGTGTCTGTTGACTGAGGTGAATGCATTCTCTGGTCTGTGTGCAGCAATGCGGTTGCTGGGGAGAGCGCCCTGGACCGAATGGCATGTGGACTTGGTGGGAAGCTGGTGCTGCCAATGATCAAGGAACACATCATGCAGATGCTCCAAAATCGTAAGCCGGATCTCCCTCAAATGCTAGAATAGTGTGGTGTGGCTTTCCAAATCCTAAACTCTGACAGGCGCTTAGACTTAATCTTTCTTCGCCTTTTTTATCCTGTGTTTAGCCCAGTTTTTATATTATACTGATAAAATCCTATTTAGTTCTCTTTTGGAACCATTCAGTCTTATGCTAAAGAATGTTTTTCCTCACTACTGCAAATGTTCGATTCCCTCTTTGGAATTGGCTTCGATGCATAGGAAAAAATTGTAATTCCAAGGAAAAACTATAGATTTTCTCCCTAGCCAGAAATATCTAGGTTTTAATTTTTAAATAAGACATCTTTATTTAATGTTTATGAAATATTAGCATATTTGAGTCATATCGTCTTCCTTTATCTACTACCTTTTGTTTTTAAAAATGTATAATCAGAAGAAAAGCCACTTCTCTATTTCTGCTATTGTTTCCATAGCAAATATTTGGTCATTTGTCAGTCTCTGTACCTATAATTTATATCAATATCGAAAATTGTTGTATAGATGTTATATTTTTGCCTTTTTTTTTAAGATGTTATTTTTAAGTAATCTCTACACCCAGTGTGGAGTGCCAGCTCGCAATCTCAAGATCAAGAGTCACATGCTCCACCAACTGAGTGGAGCCCCTTATTTTTGTCTTTTTAATTACAGAGTTAAGGTGCTTAACTTTTTAAAAAAATTCAAATACAGAAATGTAAAAACTAAAAGTCCTTTAACTTAAGATTTAGAGATGGCCACCGTTAATAGGTCTCTGAGACTTTTCTCTGACCTCCTTTGTGCATACATGCAGTTTTTAAAAAAAAACGTGAACATACCATATGGACACACCATACTTACTTTAAGCTTTTACCCCAGGATGTATCGTATCACCATATAATAGCTCCCCCTCATTTTTTTTAACAACCACGGAGCCTTCTACAATACCCCATTAAATGTTAATAGTTTTTGTTGATTACAAATAATGCTAAGGCATACACTCTCCTACAGAAATCCTGGCCTACTTGTATAGATATTTATATCTGTAGGGTACATTACATACAAGAGACACACTTGAGGGTCAGACCATTGATTCAGCATCTTTAAGTAGTAAAACGGAGTTGTAACAAAATACCAGCTTCAAATGAAGTGAACCGTTGAGAACTAGAGGCCTTACGCAATTTACCTAATTCTTTCTTACCCTATATAAGATTCTTCTCCTGAAGAGGCATGGCCCAAAACCATTATCCCTTTTTAATGATGTGATTGTCTATCTGGGTCTTGAATAATTGTCTTCCCCTTTTTTTCCCCTCCTAAATTTTTTGACTTTTTTTTTTCCCCCTCAAAGGGATGGAGACAGCATCAAAGATTGCTTAAGTTATAAGAGCTGCTAGAATGTATTTAGCGTTTCCATTTTTAAAATGAAGAAAGTGGCCCAGAGACCATAAAAGATTGCACAAGGTCACCCAGCTGCTGCTGTTTCACCCTTGGCTCACGCTATTCTTCAAATCAGTGTGGATGTGATTATGATTTGTAGTTCAAGAATTTGGCTTTTAAATTTCTGCTACAGCTTACTAGCTGGATGCCTAAGGCTTTATATGTATGGCAATGAACTCTTAATAAGATTTGTTACTATTAACTGTATGGCTTTGAGCAAGCCTTTTGCACCTTAATTTCCTCGTCTGTAAAAGAGGAAAAAATGATGCAGAGATGTATTTCATGTGTGCAAAAAGTGCTTCAGCAACAGCAAACACTATGTATCTCCTAGTAACTTAACATGCGCCCCACTTTATTTTTAAAGATAGTTTTACTGGTTTTGCTTTAAATAATAAAAAGCAAATTTTAAAGGAGAAAAACCATTTCCAAATCCCCATACCAAAGCATCACATTCTGCTGAACATACTTTCAGGAACTCTGCCTATTGGGAGTTATGTAGGCATATCTTTTTTTTATTCCCTGAACCAAATATGAACATCTTTAGTATTTATTGCATCTCTTCTTTAAATTAGTAAATTCAGTGTGCAGAGATGAGCATCTTTTTTTTTTTTTAAAGATTTTATTTATTTATTTGACAGAGAGAGTGAGAGCAGGAACAGAAGCAGGGGGAGTGGGAGAGGGAGAAGCAGGATTCCCGCCGAGCAGGGAGCCCGATGTGGGACTCGATCCCAGGACCCTGGGACCATGACCTGAGCCGAAGGCAGACGCTTAACGACTGAGCCACCCAGGCGCCCGAGATGAGCATCTTATTTACCGGTTTCTTAGGATGATTATTCCTCAGTTGAAAATTTTTGTCTTACTGGTCTATTGAGTAATTGAAACACATTAGAAGCAAATATTTTAGTAAGGTTTTAATAATTAACAGCAAATTTAGGAATTTTTCAGAAATTCTTTCAAGTAGAATTAATCACAACAGAGTTCATCTTTATGTGGGTTTTGGACTCCCCAAAGAGAACAATTAAGTTCAGCCTTTCGTACAACTTAACCCTTATGCCAGCGGTTCTCAAACATTCTGTTCTCAAGACCCCTTTACACTCTTAAAACTACTGAAGACCCCAGAGTGCTTTTGTTTATGTGGGTTATATTAATGTTTATACCATTAGAAATGAAAACAAACATTTAAAATATGCACTTAAAGATAACAATAATAAACCCATTACACATTAACAAAAATAACATTTTTCATGAAGAATGACTCCTCCAAAACAAAAACATGTTTAGTGAGAAGAATGTCTTACGCATTTTTTTAGATATCTTAGCTGAGCTCCTATTTCTGCTTCTTCATTCAGTCTCGTGGGATTTTACACATGTTGTAATCCTTGGAGTACTCCACTGGAGCCTCAGAATGAGAGTGAAAGAATATTATCAGGCGAATAATTTTGATTCAGAGAATCCCAGGGTTCTTGGGCCCCACTTTGAGAACTATTGCTTTACACAGATACTAGCTTTCTATATTTATATGTCTCTTGTTTCGTGCCACAAGTTAGGTGAAACACCTTAGAGGGAACAATAATGTAGTAAATATAAATATTTAGAAATGAGAGGGAATTATATATATGATGGGAAGGTTCAGTAAAATAAATATTGCTTAGCTAATATTCTATTAGTCTAAAATCACATAGCCTTTAGTAATAGAATACAAATAAAGTTCAACTATCGTCATTTACCATATTGTTAAATAAAAATTCTTTAAAAGCATCTTTCCTCCATGGCTTTTTTTTTTTTTCTCTTTAAAGAAATGTGACTGGGGCACCTGGCTGGCTCAGCCAGTAGAGCATGCAACTCTTTTTTTTTTTTTTTTTTTAAAGATTTTATTTATTTATTTGAGACAGAGAGAATGAGATACAGAGAGCATGAGAGGGAGGAGAGTCAGAGGGAGAAGCAGACTCCCTGCCGAGCAGGGAGCCCGATGCGGGACTCGATCCAGGGACTCCAGGATCATGACCTGAGCCGAAGGCAGTCGCCCAACCAACTGAGCCACCCAGGCACCCGAGCATGCAACTCTTGATCTTGGGGTTATGAGTTCAAGCCCCATGTTGGGTGTGGAGATTGCTTTAAATAAATAAAATAATAAAATGTGACTGTGGATGGAGATCAGTGAGTCTTTATTCAGTAAATAGCAGTGTGTGACACAAAATCCAGATATTTGTTGCTTACGGTAAATCTTAGGGGGAAAGCCTTATTTCCAGTAGTTGGTATAAGTACTAATAAGCTCTTTGCTTCCATATTGCCTTTTAACTACTTTTAGAATAGAAATGCTCATGTAATGTAACCGTTGTCAGTTTAATGAAATAGTCCCTGTCAGGCACTTTTTTCTGTTCATTTTTCTAATTAGTGTATAAAAATATTTTGATAGTCTTTTCCAAATAAAGAAAACTTTGTTTTATGCTTCTGACTACCAGAGTGCATGTTTGTACTGGTTAATTGCTCTTCTTTCATGTGTAATTATTTTCTGTAGCTGACTGGAAATACCGGCATGCAGGATTAATGGCCTTATCTGCCATTGGTGAAGGATGCCACCAGCAAATGGAAGGAATTTTAAATGAGATAGTAAATTTTGTTTTGCTTTTTCTTCAGGATCCTGTAAGTACCAGTAAATATCTGACTCATAGTTATTACCATAGTTTCACATGGGAACCCATTGCCTTTACTTATACAAAGTAACCTATTCCAGCATCCAAGAGTAAGGTATGCAGCCTGTAATGCCGTGGGACAGATGGCTACAGATTTTGCACCTGGTTTCCAAAAGAAATTTCATGAGAAGGTAAGTAACAAGGCCCCAAGCACTCAAATCAGACTTTTAAGAAGAGGGGTGGCATTTTGTGTGTATACTTTGAAATGTGGCATTTCAAAATGTGTGCTTATCTGTTTCATTTCACAGGTGATTGCAGCCCTGCTGCAGACAATGGAAGACCAAGGCAATCAGCGAGTGCAGGCCCACGCCGCTGCCGCTCTTATTAACTTCACTGAGGACTGTCCCAAATCACTACTTATCCCATATTTAGACAATCTGGTGAAACATCTGCATTCCATCATGGTACTTAAGCTTCAAGAGGTAAGTTTCTAGGTCTTCCAGCTCCTTATCTAGAGATTAACGTAGGTTAATTTGTTGGGTAAGACCTGGAGAAAGAGAAACTTTTTGGCACGGCCATAAAGAATAGAAAGTTAGGTTCAGCTATTTGAAGTAATTCAGTCTTGATGAGAGAATAGGCCAATATTGGAATGGGGGAAGATGATAGAGCCTAAAGGTTAGGTAAAATCAGTATTTGAAGTGCCTTGAAATCAAGGCAATTATTTTGAATTCTGATTTATGTAAATTGGAAGAACCATTTTGTTCTTAACTGCTGCAAGAAATCATGATAATGTGATTGCAGGAAATTAGCATGGTAGCATTGTGAGGCGTAAACAAAAAGGGAGAAGATTTAAGTCAAGACTCAGAAGATTATTGCTCAGAGAGCTTAGGTGGAAATTGGGGAAGAGGATTCTAAAAGTCATTTCTCCTTTCTGCTGGTTTGAATTTAAAAAGAAGTAGTAAAAAATGTTGAGTATTCTTCTCACCTGGATGACCGAAGTAAAGAGATGAGAAAAAATACCTTTTTTGCTTTATTTTTATTTATTTATTTATTTATTTTTAAAGATTTTATTTATTTATTTGAGACAGAGAGAATGAGATACAGAGAGCATGAGAGGGAGGAGGGTCAGAGGGAGAAGCAGACTCCCTGCCGAGCAGGGAGCCCGATGCGGGACTCGATCCAGGGACTCCAGGATCATGACCTGAGCCGAAGGCAGTCGCTTAACCAACTGAGCCACCCAGGCGCCCCCTTTTTTGCTTTAAATATGTTGGATTTCAAACAAGGCCTGGCTATCCAGATAGAAGAAAGTTTATAGTTATAGCTTAAATAAGAGGTGCAGCCTAAAAACTATTGGCTGAACGATGTTTAGTACAGCAGTGTGTGAGAAAGAGGTTGCAGGTGAGAAAGGTAAAGATTTAGGCTTAGTTTGTTGTCAAATACAATGAAAATGCTGTAAAAATGACAGGAATAAAAAGGACAAATAAAAGCCTTTTTTTAGCTATTATATTTAACAATCTTAAAGTTACTGTCAAGTTGCTGTAAAAGTAAAGCCTGATATTAGAAACTCGGTTCTTTTTCTTTTCTTTTTTTTTTTAAGATTTATTTGAGATGGGGGAGGGGCAGAAGGAGAGAGAAAATCTCAAGCAGACTCTCCACTGAGTGCGGAGCCCAACGCTGGGCTCCATCCCAGGACCCTGAGATCGTGACTTGAGCCAAAACCAGGAGTCAGACACTCAATCAACTGAGCCACCCAGGCACCCCTAGAATCTCAATTCTTGTACATTAATTCATTGTGAACCAGTGACAGTTTGCCTAGCCCTGTTCTAAAGGAGAACAGGGTGGAAGACAGATACAGTGTCTCAGAAGGCAAAGAAAGGGGTTTGAAACAGGATGGGTGGTCAGTGTCAGATGACAGCAGACTAAGAACATGAAAAAGGAACTTGAGTTAATCTGAAGACAAAAGAAGTAGACCCAAGTTGAAGGCAGATGAGTTGGTTATTCAGGAATAGATGGATCAAACGTGACTTTACAAGTAGGTTTGGGTAGAGGGTTGAAGTGTAAAGAAAGTTTCTGTTGCATCCCCTAACCCCAGATGGGCAACATGTCAGATTTTTAAAGACTAAAAGAAGGAATTGCTAAGATGGGATGGGGAAGAGGATAAGGTATGTGGTCAAGAGCTGTACAAAGAGAGGGTAGCCGAGGAAGAACGGCATTCCTCTGAGATCAGAGGTAGGCTCAAGACCTGAAATGTGGAGCAGATGCAGAAGGTAGTAGGGTACCGTCTGAGAGGGGCGGAGGAAGTGGTAGTCCAAGTTGAAGAGCTCTGTGGAGAGTGGCTGGAGTTGATGAGCGGAATGAAAAAAATCTGGAGTACTCGCTGGGCCAAGTATTCATATGAAGCCACAGGGATTATAAAGTAGTATTACCAGGTGACAGCGTGAGCCCAGCTGCAAATACCCAGTGCTTGTTACCGGCCAGGTCAGAGAACACCACCGGTCTTTGGTGTAGGAGCAATGTGAGCTCATCGGTCTCACCAGACAGTGGGACCATTCGTGAGAGGGCTCTGGCACCGCTGGTGCTGCTGGTGGGACCTTCCGGGGAGAGGCAGGTTAGAAGACAAAGGGAACTCTCCGCACACGTGCCCGCACAGCACAGCACCAAGTGTACAGTAAGGAGTGGGAGGACTAAGACACACAGGCACCAGGCTGGGGATACAAAAATTGGAAGAGGAGTCAGATTCGTGCTTGAGCACGAGCTGCTCGGAGGTGAAGCAGACATGAGAAGGGAGCGCTGCGTCAACAGGGGAGCGAGGAGACCCTCAGTAGTTCCACGGGGGTCCTTTCATCTGCTCTGGAACCTGCGCTCTGCACTCTGGCTGCTGGACGGTGGTCTCAGCTTGCTGTTGCAGAGAAGCGTTTGAGAACGCGCAGGGGGTGTTTCTTCCAGTTTCTCATTTCCACGACTTAATTTGTGTGTCTTCCTTCTCCTAGTTGATTCAGAAAGGCACCAAGTTAGTGTTGGAACAAGTTGTGACATCTATCGCATCAGTTGCAGATACTGCAGAGGAAAAATTTGTCCCCTACTATGATTTATTTATGCCATCACTAAAGCACATTGTCGAGAATGCAGTTCAAAAGGAACTCAGACTTCTCAGAGGAAAAACTATTGAGTGCATCAGCCTCATTGGTCTGGCCGTTGGGAAGGAAAAAGTAAGTGATTTTTCGAAGGTTGAATTTACACAGTAAGTAATTTGGCTGTGGAGGCACTGAGGGTACTAGAGGGCTTTTTCTTCGGATAAACGGTTTTCTGGATGCTTGATTTTTTTCCCATCATCTTACTCTCCTTTCACTCCTACTTTGTATATAAATTCGTTTTATCAGTGTTAACATTAAGGCTTTTTCTTAATTATGGTCTTGAAACTTCCTCCTTTTCCTACCCCATGTACAGTCTATCTCCTGGGAGGCATGTGGAGTTCAAGATCCGTACCATATGTTTAGTTTCATCCATTTTAACATGTACATTCCACTTGCTTTCTTGTTAATCCAAAAGCATCAGGTGTCCCAAGAGAGAAATCTACATGCATGTAGCTCTTCAGAAAATAATTAGCAAGGACCATTCGCCAATGTATTTTTCTTCCCCCGCCAGCATCTCAGAGTTGTCAAAGCTGATCCAAAGAAGTTCCTCTGTCACTGACCCCTCAGGTTCCAATTCTCAGAACTATCAACATTAGAACCTTTCTGGTGGGTTTCTCCGAAACCAGCATCAGTATTAACTTACCCTATAAATTGCTTTCTGTGGGATACTGAGAACCTAACCAATAATTTATGTCCCATATTCTCTGTATCTGGCCTTCAAACTGTCTTTGAAACACTGCCTGTTTACACAGTGGAGATTGCCAGAACTACAGAGTTAAATGAAAATCATATGGTTTTAGGGAGCAATCCAAAATTTTATTTCTGGATTCGGATTATCTTTTTACTGCTGGAAATGCATAAACCATAGACCAAAACTTGATGTTACTAGAAATACCTCTATTCCGCAGTTCACCCTGACCTTTACTGGAGAATATATTTTTCTAGAAAGAGCACTAAGTCTGTGCAATATATAGATGAAAATTTGTCAGTGTAATTTTTGTCTGAGGGGTTATGACCCATGTGGGAAATGTAATAGATTTTCTTTTGGAAAGTTTTGTTACTATACAAGAAACAAAATTGGGTAGCAAGAAGCACCTCTCTGATCTGGTAGCCACAAGTACCACAAGTGTTGATTTTCCCAAATATTTTCTTCTAGTTCATGCAGGATGCATCAGATGTGATGCAGCTCTTATTGAAGACCCAGACAGACTTCAGCGATATGGAAGATGATGATCCTCAGGTAAAGCAGCTTGCACACATTCACCTTGATCCATTTGGGAGTTGTAGCTAGTGCAGGGTTAATGTACTCAAAAAAGAAACAGTAATAGGCTTCTTAAGATAACCCCTGGTGTCAGAGACCGTCTTCACTGGTTTTCCTTCACTTCTCCTCCCACCTTTTTCTCAGTCTGCCCCCTCTGCCCTGACTCTCAATTTATTTTTGGTGCTCTTAGGGTTCTGTCCTGGGCCCTCTTACCTCCTGAGCAGCGTCATCTACACCGTGGCTTCAGTTTCCCTCTGTAGGCTGTGACTTCCAGGTCTTTCTCTGAATTACAGGTTCATTTATCCAACAACTTACTAGACATCTCCATTTGGATGTCTCCCAGCCTTCTCAGTGCCACATGACTTCCTTCCCCTGTCAAAGAAGTACAGAAACCTAACAATCTTAGAACATGCTCTGCTTTTCTCTTTCTGCATGTGAACAAACATTCGTTTCACTTAGAACCTGCCCCCCACTCGGCCTCTTTCCTGCTCATATTTCACGTCTGGTGTAAGTCTCGAAAGTGGGTCCTTATGGCACCGTGTTGTAAATTGTACGTGTGTGTCGTAATCCCAGTTGTAGTCACTGTGCCTGACGTGTAACAGGCACTCTAACTGTTGAGTCACATTTTGACTTCATACAGCCATGCTGTAATTGTTTCCCGTAAACTTAAAATTGGTTTGGTTTGGTTTGGTTTGGTTTTAGAGTAGGAGTGGGTCATTTGCGTCAATATATGCAACATAGATATGTTGGGGAGTAGTAAAAAACCACTTTCTGGGTTAGCGGGATGATGAATTACAAACTAGATTTTCTGTAGGAATTTGTAGGTGACTAAGTACGTGACCACAGTAGAAGAGGTGTCTTCAGCATACCCAGCCGCTTAGAAAATTAAAACAGCTACGAGAAAGGGATGTTTTGTTTCTTGGGTGTTAATAAATGTTTAACGAATGGAATGCAAGGCAGTAGGGATACGGTCAGATGAAATAGGTTCCTATCTTCAAAAAATTAGTGCCTAGGAGTTGCTATGGTTAACTGGGTTTTATTTATGTGGTCCAGATGCTATTAGAGAAAAACTATGTATTGCGTCTTGAAAGTAAGAAACAATAAGACATAGTCCTGGTCTTTCTCTTTTGTCTCACCTGCTGTCTGTATCAGAAGGTAAAGGTTCACAATGATTTTGTTGTTGTTTCTGAATGTTTTAAGTATATGACCTTAGAAACTGTACTTAGCTCTTAAAGAGGGTGAATGTAAAATAAAACATTGTTTTTATGAAATAGGGAAATGGCTTTCTTTGTGATCTCTTTTTATCCATTGTTTTAAAATCAATTTTAATTCCCCCCCCCCCCAGATCTCTTACATGATCTCAGCATGGGCCAGAATGTGCAAAATTCTTGGAAAAGAATTTCAGCAGTACCTTCCAGTGGTTATGGGGCCTTTAATGAAGACTGCTTCGATTAAGCCTGAAGTAGCCCTTTTAGATAGTAGGTATCTTCATAAAGATATAGCAGTTGTAAAGTTCTTTTCTGTAATTATTTTTAACATAAATTTGTTTTCTTTCCTGTTAATAGCCCAAGACATGGAGAATATGAGTGATGATGATGGTTGGGAGTTTGTGAACCTTGGGGATCAGCAAAGTTTTGGTATTAAAACTGCAGGACTGGAGGAAAAGTCTACTGCTTGTCAGATGCTGGTGAGTGTGTGCAATGTTTACCAAACGTCAGTTGACAACCTCCCGTAACACATACGTACACATTCCAGAGGAGTTCTTTTCATAGATGCTAAAGAAATTATTTTAAAGAGCAGGAATATATTCTTTAAAATGTAGAAACCGGGCGCCTGGGTGGCTCAGTTGGTTAAGCGACTGCCTTCGGCTCAGGTCATGATCCTGGAGTCCCTGGATCGAGTCCCGCATCGGGCTCCCTGCTCGGCAGGGAGCCTGCTTCTCCCTCTGACCCTCCCCCCTCTCATGTGCTCTCTCTCTCTCTCTCTAATAAATAAATAAAATCTTTAAAAAAAAATAAAAATAAAATGTAGAAACCTTCTGACCCAACATTTCTACTTCTGGATAAAGAAATCATGTAGGTGGAGCATCTGGGTGGCTCAGTCAGCTAAACAGCCTCCTCTTGATTTCGGCTCGGGTCATGATCTCAGGGCCCTGGGATCAAGCCCCACATCGGGCTCCGCCGTGCTCGGCGGGGAGTCTGCTTGAGGATTCTCTCCCTCTGCCCCTCTCCTGTTCGTCCTCTCTCTCTTTCTAAAATAAAGAAATCTTTTTAAAAAAGGGAATCATGTAGGTAAGCTTCATTGTCAGTGCTGTTTCTAACAAGAACAACAAAAAACAAGCAGCTTGAATGCCAATTACTAGGAAGATGATAATAATGTGCCCTGGACTGTGGCACAGCTGATACAAAGCTCCGTGCGGGCAAGGACTTTTGTCTGTTTTGTGCTTAGTGTATAGTAGACAAGATGACCAAGAAATACGTTTTTGAATGAACGAACAGAAATGTGTTCATGATACTGAAAATAAAACTGTATGGTTTCACTTGTTAAAAAAAAAATACATAAACATGGTAGGGACAGCAAAATGTTTGCAATGGTTATCTCTTATAGTATTATGGGGTCTTGCGTGTAAGTTCTCTTTGAGTTGTTTTTTTCCCCTTTATGAGCATATTGTTACAGACAGGGACAATATATTTTTTTAAAAAATTTAAAAATTACGGCTTTGGGTTACAAATTTAGCAGTTAAGTAAGCCTAAGTAAAAGTTAATTGCTTACGTATTATCTTGTATTAATAAAGCACTGTTATGTTCTCGAATTCATTTAAACTTTATTTCTTAAACTTATGCTTATCATCAGTACTTGCTATATTTTATAAATATTTGTCTTTAATTTATAAACATTTTGGATTTTTGTGGTATCTCAACTAGAGAGCAATTATAAATGTCACATCTCTTAACAAAACTATCAAATCTTTTAATGTAGTGGAAGAAAGTAAAGAAACAATTATTTTTAAAACCGCACTGTTTGGAGCACCTGGGTGGCTTGGTCATTTGGGCATCCAACTCTTGGTTTCAGCTCAGGTCATGGTCTGGGGGTCGTGAGATTGAGCTGCATCAGACTCTGCACTGAGCATGGAGCCTGCAACCCCTGTTCACAGGGGCTCTCTCTCTCAAAATAAATAAGTAAACAAATAGCACTGTTTTTTCTGTTTCACTGCCAAAATTATTTCTTTTTTAAGATTTGTTTGAGGGGCACCTGGGTGGCTCAGTCGTTAAGCGTCTGCCTTCGGCTCAAGTCATGGTCCCAGGGTGCTGGGATCGAGCCCCACATCAGGCTCCCTGCTTAGCAGGAAGCCTGCTTCTCCTTCTCCCACTCCCCCTGCTTGTGTTCCCTCTCTTGCTGTGTCTCTCCCTGTCAAATAAATAAATAAAATCTTAAAAAAAAAAAATACTTATTTGAGGGGGAGAGAGAATACTCAAGCAGACTCCCCACTGAGCACGGAGCCCGAAGTGGGGCTAGATCCCAAGATCCTGAGATCATGACCTGAGCTGAAACCAAGAGCTGGAAGCTCAACTGAATGAGTCACCCAGTCACCCCTGAAATGATTTAAAAAAAAAAAAAATACAAGATAATGTAAGCCTATTTGCAGTTTTACAGAGTAAGTGATACGCTACAATTACATATTTAGATTTTTTTTTTTTTTTTTTTGAAAGCGAGAGGATGAGCGTGGAGGGAGAGGCTCCTTGCTCAGAGCATAGCCTGACACAGGGATCGATCTCACGACCCTGAGATCATGACATGAGCCAAAATCAAGAGTTAGACGCTTAACCAACCGAGCCACCCAGGAACCCCTGTATCTTTTTTTTATTTATTGAAGATTTTATTTATTTATTTGAGAGAGAGAGAGTGTGTGCACAAGCAGGGGGAGGGGCAGTGGGAGAGGGAGAAGCAGACTCCCCATCAAGCAGGTTGCCCAATGTGGGGCTCGATTCTAGGCCCCTGAGATCATGACCTAAGCTGAAAGCAGCTGCTTAACCAGCTGAGCCACCCAGGTGCCCCTTATCTTTTTAAATTATTTTCCTTAATTGATATATTTTGTTTAAGGTTTCTCAGAGTGCCAAAACTTGCAAAATTCTCCCATGCAGAAGAATTAAAATGTTTCGTGTGTGAGCCTTTAAACAACAGTGTATACTGCAGTCACGCCATGGCCCTTTCCCATTTTACAGTTCTTTTTACGTTTATATTTGTGTTTCCCAAACACCTTTCACAGTACTGCATGCAGCTTTTTTTTCCCTTAATTTGAGAGACAGAGTGTGTGCAAGCCCGGGGAGGGGCAGAGGGACTCTCAAGGAGACTCCGTGCTGAACACAGAGCCCAACACAGGGCCTGATCTCACAACCCTGAGATCATGACCTGAGCAGAAATCATGGGTGGGATGCTTAATGAACTGAGCCACCCACGCACCCCCCTGTATGCAGCTTTAAATGTATTTCTAGTCAGGATGCAGCATTATGTGGTCCTTATGATTCTGCTATTTGTTAATAGATATTAATATCTTAAAACTAACGTGGATCTTGATGTCTTTTCCAATATTTTGTTTTCAGGTTTGCTATGCTAAAGAGTTGAAGGAAGGCTTTGTGGAATATACCGAGCAAGTTGTCAAACTGATGGTCCCTCTACTGAAATTTTACTTCCACGATGATATCCTACAACTATTGAACGCAAGACGTTTCTAGAATTAGTTAAATTACAGCTTGTTCAAGTATTAGACTTTGTGTTAACTGAAGCCTGCATCACCGTTACTGTTTGCACGAAGCTTCATTTTTTGCATGTGCTTTAGTTTCATAGGTTTTTGCTTGTGCCAAAAACATGAAAATGAAAATGTTACCGAACTACTAGTTGACAGCTTTTTCTGTGAACCTCTGAAGGATTTTAAGGATTGATATTTTATTAGCGTACGTTTGCAGTTATATATAATTGCTATTTTTCTCAAGTATTTTTTGGTAATGTTAAGAAACTAAGATCTTTCTTAATAGGTTAGAGACCCACCAATAATTTTCTGTGGTTCTACATTGGGGAGAAATATTTCTTGATAAATCTGCATGTTAAAGGTTTTCTTCTCAACGTGATAATAGTACTTAATACATACAGAAACATTTTTATGCCTTTACACACACACGCAATTTCATAGATGGATTTTGAAAAAAGGACAGCCCAACAGTGTTGGAGTCCAGACCCAAACCGAGATCTGCCTGACTCCACAGCCCCTTTGTTGTAGTTCTTCATACAGTATTCTGTAGTGGCATCCTTAACAAAAGACAGCTTTTGCCCAACAGAAACTTACCATGATGCCAGAGGACGAGCTAGTCTCAGGACCTTATTTTACAAATGATATTAGATAGGGAGGGGCAACTTGATCTTCAGTGAAAACCGAAAAGGCTCTGACAGGAGGAGATCCTCATTAGTTTTCCCAGGAGAATCATAGCTTTGGTTGCATTTATTAGAAACCTATATTGCCTAAAGTTTTGGGATAGGAACATCTTGAGATATGCTCTAAGGATCCCAGATCCTTTCACATTTCAGACTCATTGCTACTGTATTATAGGTGACAGAAAAGACAGGAGATAAGTCACATGGGTAGGGAGATGTCTGTTTTTGTACCCATATTCTACTTACCGCAAGCTCTTGGGTAGCAATCTCGGATAAACAGACGTTCCTGGTGCTCAGTGAGCACTTTAATGTTTACATAAGCAAAGAAAGTGATAGAATAATCTTTTGAGGATAGTGAGTACACTAAGTGTATCTGAGGATAGTGATTACACTAAGTGTATCTAAGAATAGTGATTATGTTTCCTTAACAATAAAACGTGTTCGAGTGGCAGCAGCAGAATCCATGCCTCTCCTCCTGGAATGTGCGAGAGTTCGTGGTCCTGAGTATCTTACACAGATGTGGCATTTTATGTGTGATGCTCTAATCAAGGCCATTGGCACAGAACCAGATTCAGATGTCCTCTCAGAAATAATGCATTCTTTTGCGAAGGTAAATATTTTTCTCTTAAAAATATGTATAAGGTTATGTGTTCATTTATTAGTCTTGCTAAATAACTTGAATCTTTTTGTGCTATAACAGATGATTTTCTTATTTACTGGAATTGTTTAATTCTTTTTTAGTTTAATGTTTTGGTGTTGTCATTCTTTTTGTTTTGTGTTTGTTTTTTCCCAGAGTCGCTGCTCTTACAGTCCAGTCTTGATTAGTTTCCACCATCATTTCCCTAACAATCCAGCTGCAGAATCTTGGCTCATTTCCAGCCCACACCTAGTTTGTCCTATTCTCTCCTATACCCCTCTGCTCTTCACATTGCCTTTGTCTTCTTTGTGCTGAGCTAGCCTTTCTTGGTCTGTTCCAGAAGTCTCTGTCCTTACTCTCCCTCTCAGTTCATTCTCCTTTTCTGAGGCGTGAATTTGCTTGTTACTTGTCACTCCTCTTCCCATATTCTTGTTCAGCTCCGTGGCGTGCCCCTAGTTCGTTTTAAAAGTTCTTCATCACCTTTATTTGTCCCTATTTACACCCCTGCAGTTTGAATTTTCTTCTATTTTTCCAAAGAATGCCTGCTGCTGGGCCTTTGCACATATCATCTCCCCCAGCTGCAGTGCCCTCCCAGCACACGCTTGCCCTTTCTCCATCTGGGTTCGTGTAGAAGTCTGTGTGTGGTGATTGAGCTCCCTAGAGGCTGGGTGCTCTGCTCCATCTTTGAGACCTCAGCACCTAGCAGTAATGCCTGGCATTTAAGATAGGCTCAGGATCTGTTTCATATAAAAATGTTGCTTAAATTTTTTTCTTTGAAGTACTGTCATTGTAACACACACCAAGCATTATCTACTCATTCAGTCATTAGTCTTCCAGGGTACCGGCTTAGTGAATTTTTCTCATGCTTCCATGTGATTCTTAATGGAATTTAACTTTTGGACTCTAAAACCCTTAAATCCCATGGCTTGCTTTCTTTCCTCAATTTCATTGCAGTGCATTGAAGTTATGGGAGATGGATGCCTTAATAATGAACATTTTGAAGAATTGGGAGGAATATTGAAAGCTAAACTCGAAGAACATTTTAAAAATCAAGAATTGCGGCAAGGTAAGTTTTCCACGCTTTTCTTTCTGAAAGTAATCCTTGACCATTTTGGCGACATTTAAAAAGACATTTATTTGGGTGTGTTTTAGTTAAAAGACAAGATGAAGACTATGATGAGCAGGTGGAAGAGTCACTACAAGATGAGGTAAATTATTCCCTTCAGAACTTAATTTATATGATCATTTGCATTTGGAAGATTTTTAAATGCTTAAGTTTCTAATTCATCTGACTTGTCATTCTGATGGTAATGATCAGTAAGTTTTAGCAGAAGAATCTGACATGTGTTGCATTTACAAATTTAGAGAATAAGTAATTGAAATTAGCTGATTTGTGGTTTGGATGCTGTGTGTGAGTTCTTGTTGCAGTACCTCACGTATAACAGCGCTTGTAAGTTCACCTAGTATTTCTTTTACATACTGCTCTGAACAACTTTTTATTTGGTGGTGCTTTCAGCATTTTAAAGATAAGTGAACTCTAATTCAGATGTTGAATGACTATCTAATGCCACACACTGTTGACAATCTGGGGCTTAAGGCCAGATCTTTTTGTAACATCAGCTGTTTTTCTCCCGGACCACAGAATATAATACAGATTTCCTTATAAATAATACACATAGAGTGGCTGATGTAAGTCTTCTTTACCTTGTTACTCAGTTCTTTCCTCATCGAATCACTTGATGCCATCAATTCTATTTCAGCTGTGTGTTCAGGGTCCAAAGTGTGGCATGTAGCCATCCTGGTGGACCCAGGTCAGCCCATTTCTGTGCGGGTTGCTCACATGCTGACAGGCGCAGATTATGAGTAACTGACCCCACGTCTCCACCAGTCTGCTCCAAGATTAGAAACATTCTTGCAGAAAACAAAAAATAGTACTAAAGTAAAAACACTTCTGTCTCAGAATTTCGAAACTTTCAAGAAAACTCTTTGGAATAAGTACAATACTTACCCACACCTTTATCTGTCTATAGGCAGGTAGGAGATGCCACCCCCAATCATCGAGGTAACCGCAGTCTCCAGATGCTTGCTATGCCCCTAAGAAAATGATGAGAAATTTAATTTTCTATATTTCTTGAGATTTTTTTAAGTAAATGTAACTGTTCGTCATAGTGGAGATACTTTTTGATACATAAGGGTGTTGTGTGTGTTTTTTTGTTTTTGTTTTTAGGATGATAATGATGTTTATATTCTGACCAAAGTGTCAGACATTTTACACTCAATATTCAGTAGCTACAAGGAAAAGGTGTTACCATGGTTTGAACAGCTGCTTCCGTTAATTGTCAACCTAATTGTAAGTGTTGCCTCTCTTTGACAGTTATTTTAGATAGTTGCCTGGAATGTTTTCAGTGCAGCACTTGAAAACACACTTTCAGGTTAAAATGGATCTTAGAAATCATAAAGACCTTCCAGAGTACATCTTTAATTTTATCAAGTTTATTGCATTGCCCTTGATATTTTCTCATTTAAGGTTTGCTAATTAGGTTTTCCATAGTTCAATTAAATTACAATGCATTCCAGAGACCTACAAACGACTTTTCATTATTTGAGGTTGTGTGTGCCCTGCTAAATTAACAAAATGATTACTTTTTTTGGTGGACCCTAGAGGATTCAGTTAAAATCCTTGTTACGTACAACCAGCAATCATACATTGTGGATGATGGCCTTATGTATTCAGTTTTTAAAATATGCATGAAAAGCAATCAATAGAAGTTTGTCTTGCTTTGGCTTTTAATTTTGCATTGTATTTAGTAGCACAGCACATTTTTTAAAACGTTTAGGCCCATGTGACTTAGCCTGTTGAGTGGATATATAAAGCTAAAACCTGTTCACAGCTTTTCTTGTTGTTTCTTAAAGACAGCATTATTATCTTTTTTTGAAGCAAATGTACATATGTTGCTGCTGCAGCTGGTTCTTCCTGGTATATGGTAATGTCAGATTGTGGGATTCTATAGAAAATCATGCAAAGTCTTTTAAACTTGTAGTTTATTAAATCTCTGTTGTAAGTTGAAGATTGTTATTCATAAGAAGTAATTATTACTGTGTTGTTTTTCATTGCTTGTTTCAGGAATACCCATGTAAGCTGATAGTCTATTGTGAAATTTTTTTTTTTACATTCTTTATGTACTCCAGTATTCAAAGCTTAAAAGATTCTCTCTTTTATAGTGTCCACATAGACCATGGCCAGACAGACAATGGGGATTGTGCATCTTTGATGATGTCATAGAACACTGTAGTCCAGCCTCATTTAAATATGCAGAATATTTCTTAAGGCCAATGCTCCAATATGTATGTGACAACAGCCCAGAAGTCAGGCAAGCAGCTGCATATGGCTTGGGAGTCATGGCACAGTATGGTGGAGATAACTATCGTCCTTTTTGTACAGGTACTTCCATTTGTTTGGTTCCAGGCATTCCTTTTATCGCTTCCTTGTTATCTTTTCCACACCCCCAAGCCCCCAAACATTATATAGCTATTTCTGCTGTATTCACCTTCCCCTTCTTAAACATCTCACCTATAGCTCATACCTGTAGGGGAGCGCATAGCCTCCCCACCCCGTCCTCCAGAGTACAGTTCTTTTGGGTTTGGGAGTTACACCCTGGCTGTAGCAAAGGACCTTTTTTTCTTTTTTTTTTTAAGATTCTTTTGAGAGAGTGAGAGCACACACAAGCAGGGGGAGGGGCAGAGGGAGAGGGAGAAGCAGACACCCCACTGAGCGCAGAGGCCAATGAGGGGGCTCGATCCCAGGACCCTGAGATCATGATCTGAGCCGAAGTCAGACACTTAACTGACCGAGCCACCCAGGCGCCCCCAGCATAGAACTTTTCAAACATACTGGGGTCCCTGTAGGGTTAGCACAGGAATGTAGCTGGGGGCTTTTAAAATAAGCTGAAATACCCTGAGGTGGTCAGGAGTATAAATCTGGAGGCTCCTGACCTTGACATCATCGGGTCTCGGTAGAGTGAGTGCTGGTGCTCCTGGCCACGTTGGGGCAGCCTGCCTTTCTTACTTCTGGTTCTGCAGCCAAGAAGACAAAACATGCCTTAGACCTTACTAATTCTTCACTGTAATTGATAACTGGGCCAAAGATAAAAAAAGGAATATTGCCACGAAAATGTGAGGTTTTAACTGACCTTCTTGCAATTGCCTATTTTAGAAGCACTTCCACTGCTGGTAAGAGTTATTCAGTCAGCCGATTCTAAGACCAAAGAAAATGTCAATGCTACAGAGAACTGCATCTCAGCAGTAGGGAAAATTATGAAGTTCAAGCCCGACTGTGTGAACGTTGAAGAAGTCCTGCCACACTGGTTGTCTTGGCTTCCACTACATGAAGATAAAGAAGAAGCTGTTCAGACCTTCAATTATCTGTGTGACTTGATTGAAAGGTAAGAAAAAAGGACAAATAGACCTTATTTCTTCCTCTTTCTGTAAAACAGCGTTTCCTGTGCACAGCCCTCAGATACAGTGTAGGTTTCTAATAATGTTGTCTTTATAAATCATGCTAAACCATATCACAGTTAATGCTGCCTTACAATTAGATCTAATTTTGACTTATCCTTTATGGAATTAGATTCAACAGTTGAGGGATTGTAGAACATAATGTTTTAAGAAGGTTCCCTTTTAATTGTCACCCACCCCATTTATCTGTTTTTTGTTTATTTGGCTTTAGATTTTTTTTTTTTTTTTAAAGATATTTATTTGACAGAGAGGGAGAGCACAAGCAGAGGGAGAAGCAGGCTCCCCGCTGAGCAAGGAGCCCGATGCGGGGCTCGATCCCAGGACCCTGGGATCATGACCTGAGCTGGAAGCAGATGCCACCCAGGCGCCCCACTTTAGATTTTTTTTTTTTTAATTTCAGCTTTACTGACGTGTAATTGACATGTATCACTTACTAGTAGAATGAGATTGAAGACTGTTGGTAGTGCCATTATTTGACCCTCTAGAATTCTGGTGTTTTTCTTTGGATTCAGGAATCAGTGGTATAAGGAAAGTATTCCAGACAGGTAATCAAGATCTGGCCCTGGGCCCTGGCATTATTAATGCTATTTTGTGTCCATGAGTGTATCTAAGAATTGCAACAACTGGGAGGCTATAGAAGCTATCAAATCCCAAGGCGTGTTCTTTGGTGTCTGTTTTTCTAAATCCAAGTTCTCCTAAATATTAATCAGATCTAGGCTCTGTCGCTCTTAATTACTGCTTTTATTCATGAATAACTCTAAGGGCTACCACCACTCCTTTCCTGGAATTTGTAGAAATAGGCCAGTGGGCATATTCCTTCATGCCTGTTTAAGTTCAGGTTCACATAAATGTTGTGTTTGAGTGTTCCCACAGAGAACTATAATTTAGGGATGTGATGGCCGTCCTGGAGACTATACACTCCTTATCTGCTCCTGCCTCTGAAGCCACCACTTCTCCATCATGCTATTTGATCATCTCCCTTGGAAATGAGTATTCCGAAAGTCTCTTAATGAAAGACTAGAATTCTAGTTAAATTCACTGTTACGTTTCTTTCCATGAAACTTGCCTAGAGTTTATTTCCCAGCTTACTCTTGAAATGCCCCTAAATCCTTTTGAACTTCAATTTTTTTTGGAAACCATTTTGCCATATATAAATTCTTAGTAATAGTTCTTTTTTTTCTTTAAATAAGTCATAAATTATAAAGCACTTAGAACATTCTTTCCTTGGCCCTTAAACCTGAGAGATGAGCCAAGTATTTTTCCTCATTTACATGGGAAGACCCTGAAGAGCTAATTAATACATTTAGCTTGTTTTCCTTCCACTGAATTTTATTTTAGTGAATGCATAATCATAAAATTCTGTAACAAAATTCTATGTTGGAGGAAGGATGTAGGAAAGTATGAGTGCTTGAGTAATTTCTCCTTATAATTTTCATTTATAATGGCTTTCTTCTTTTTGGTCAGTAATCACCCCATCGTTCTTGGCCCAAACAATACCAATCTGCCCAAAATATTCAGTATAATTGCAGAAGGAGAAATGCATGAGGCAATTAAACATGAAGATCCTTGTGCCAAACGTCTGGCTAATGTAGTTCGTCAAGTACAGGTAAGCTGTTCTGCCTAAATTGGGGCAGGGGAAATAAAATAGTTTTTTGGGAGGTGTTTTGGTTTTGTTTTTGGGGTTTTTTTTTTTTCTTCTACATTAGAAGAAAGAAAGCCACACTTTTTTCTTTTTTTTTTTTTTAAAGATTTTTATTTATTTGTCAGAGAGAGAACCCAAGCAGGGGGAGTGGCAGAGGGAGAAGCAGGCTCCCCACTGACCAGGGAGCCCGATGCAGGACTTGATCCGAGGACCCCAGGATCATGACCTGAGCCGAAGGCAGACGCTTAACAAACTGAGCCACCCAGGTGCCCCATAGAAAAAAGAAATAGATACCCAATTTCATTTTTATATTCTCTCGTCTCCAAGGCTCAAATTACTTAACATATAATCTGTCCATATGGTCTTTTTTTTTTTTTAGTGCTAAAACATTTGTCCTAAACTTGACACATTTTGAACCTTCCACTTGGTGCATAGCATATACTCGTGTAGGGTTTTTTTTTTTTCATTGTCTGAAGAAAAATAAAGATGAGATTTTAATAGTAAATAAGCTGTCAGCTGCCAAAGTTTTTTAAGTGACTTATGCTCCCTGAATTCTTCACGTGTTGTTTCCTTGACTGTGTCCTCTACCTGGTACAGTTTTATCAAGTCAGACTGAATGAAGAAAACTTAGTGTAAATGAAATGAACTTTAAAGATATGAACAGATTTCTTGCTTTTATAATGATGCTCGTGAAACTACCTCAAAAGAAAGAATTGGGCGTTCTTATAGTCTACCGAAGGCTGAGTAGCACGGTGCGTCTAAATGACGGCTGCACTGAATCTAAATGCCTGAAACTGTTTCTTCCTAGACTTCTGGAGGACTGTGGGCCGAGTGCGTGGCACAGCTGAGTCCCGAGCAGCAGGCGGCCATGCAGGAGCTCCTGAACTCTGCTTGAAGGGCCTTAATATCTCCACCAGAAAGCTAACTCCAAATAAACGTTTACCCTTTTGTTTAGGTTTCTCTGTTTTGTTTTTGAGCACAAGAAAGCGGTAGAGTTGTGTCGTGTAGGCCGTTCTCCTGCAAAGCCACAGCGGCGAGAAGAGAAGCACTGGGTTTCAGAGTGGTGTTTGAAAGGATTCCCTCACACCACAGAAGAGGTTCCCCGTAAGCCCTGCGCTAGCACTGAAGAGTATTTTTCTATTGGTATAAGCCACCCACGTGAAAGTGAAAGGGAAGTGAAATTAAGTTTCCTCATTAGACATAAGGAAATCTAAGACAAAACAGCTTTAAGATCAGTTATTCAGCGTAGATGTGTGTGAAAACAATTTGCTATACACCTAGTGTTAATTTTATTAATTGGAGTGTGAGTCTTTTTGTAGGGTAGAAAAGAAACCTTCTACCCAACAAACTAGTAGATCTAAAATTTGAAAAAAGAAAAAAAAAAAAAGCTGAAGACAAAAACAAGCATGAAGATGTCATATTTGATGTCACTTTCGGTTTTTTCCCAGAAGGCTTATGCAGTGACTCAATCTGGAAAGCTGCTCAGCTTCCAGCCCTTGAATGTGAAGTGTCGTTGGCATGTCCGGCAGTAGTCTCTCATTCACTCCTCAATAAACAACATTGAAATACAAAAGAAGTTCGTGTAAAAATTCAGTACCGTCTGGCTTTGATTCATTTAATGTTTTTAATATAAGAATAAGCTAATATTTTTTTAGCGTTAGTAATTGTGGCTTTGAATGTTTTCTTTTTCCCCTAATATTTTCCTTGTGCAGTTTGAACATTAAAAGCATCTAGTTTTTACCATCTTCCACTTTAATTTAAGCTAAGTTATATACCTAGTCCTTCACAACTGGTATCCTTTTAAGGTTTGCAAATTTCAACCAATAGTTTTTTTAAATTAGGATTGTTCTGGTAGATAAAAAAAGATTTGGCTTAGAATTTTCACTGCAAATTGTAATTGACACGGAGCCACACATAACTTTCAAACTTTTAATTTTATGATAAATATTCTGCCTAAAATTATTTACTGGTAAATTCAGTAAAATGTGTGAATTTTTTTCCTTTGTGTGTTAACCTCATACCAGTAAATGACTTGCTGTTGTTTCTTTACATAATTTTTCTAAGGGATCTTAATAGATTTCTGTTGAAGCTTCAGTGTTAACATTTTTATAGTTTGTACTAAATTTAACCGTGATAAAAAAAATGAATTTTATGCATAGATCAGAATTTAAAATTAAAGATTTTTTCTTTAAGTGATTTGCATTACTTTATTAAAATTAAATCTGAAATGGAATAGAAAGAATGAATTATCTTAAGATGGTTCAGTTGGTAGCAGATAGCCTTCAAATATATTTTCCACTTTAAGCACAACATTGTTAGCCCAGCAGCTTCAGTCTCTGGCAGAACAGCACTGAATGACTTCACCAGCACAAGGCAATTGTTTTCAGTGGGTACCGACGTGGGGACTGTTTTGTGATGTGAGGGGGGCAGTGTTTGGAGCTCCTTTATAGCCTGTGTTCCTGTTGGAGTAAAACGTGTCAAGACAACTCCTTTGTGCTTTCTTACGTAGAATAGAGTTTGAAAAGCCGGTTTGTGTACTGATGCCAACTGCAGATTTCGCTTTTGTTTTTAATTTAAATTATCACTTACACTTGAAAGAAAACATGTTACAAATGAGATGGACGTGTGGTCGGAGGATGGCTGCATGTTTTTGGAGAATCTAGTGTCTACGGAGCTTTGTTCTAAGCACTTTCAGGTACGACTCTTCGTAGCTTCTGGTTTAAACATTAATGGACAAGTGAAGAGTCGGTAAGATCCCTGAAGGAAGTAAAGGGGTGCAAATCCATCCTCTGGATAGACGTAGAGAGAGAGACATGTCATTGAAATTGAATCAAATTCATCGGGGAATGTTGGTATTAAAGGCTGTTAATGTGACGTGATCCTGAAGTCCAGGACTCATAGCTCATTGTAATATGTTCCTGAACTAACAATTCTTTGGATTATCTGGGGAAACATTTTTAATACCTCATTTTGTCTACACAAGATGAAAATTCATGTTTTTTCCTTTTGTACCAAATTTAGTTGCCTAGTGGCCTTGTGTGTCAGCCAGTGATGATATATTTATGAATCCAAGCTATTTCTGGGAGGATATAATGTGTGTGGCTCTTACATTTTCTGGGTATTTTGTAACAAAGGATTAAGTTACGTGCACAAGTGTTAGAAATTTGTAGCAGAACTCATTTGGAGTATTTTTTTAATGCTGTAAATTTAAAGAAAAGTAAATTGTCTTAAAGCTAATTTGACACTTCTGTAATGGGAAGGCAACTTTATCATGACTCTGGAGTTGTAGTTTGACTAACAGAACCATCACTAAATACATAAGCAAATAAACATTCTTGATGCACCTGGTCTCATAATAAATAAGGGGGGGTGCATATTTATAGTGGTGTGAGCATTACAGTTTTATGATCTAATCTTGAATGATTGCCTATTTGGAATTTTAAGCAGTTTGAGAGACTAAGGGGCTAGCTAAATGTTTTAGTATGGCTTCATTCTGCCTATGAATGTCGTATCAATTTTTTGGCTCTCATCTTGTTCCATAGAAATCACTTTGCCACCTCATATCCCTCTTTGCCTCAAAGGAGTGATGGCCAAAATCTGCGCCATCTTTCATTTCCTTCACTGCAAACGTTATGAGTACCACTGTTGAAGAAGAGAGTGAATTACCTGCAAGGAGTAGGCTCAGCTTTTTATTTCCAACACTTGAACTTCTGAAGCACAGGGGCAGGGGTAACTCTAAGACCATCCTGGACTAGACTGCCCACCCCCCACATTTTTTTTTACTTATACAGCTCTATAATCCTGACAGCCATTGATAATATTTGACCTTGTTCTACATATTCTATTTATTTGAATAGAACACTGTGAAGATAAATTATAGCTCAATTTTTAACTTTATAAAAAATGAATCCAGAAGCAGTGCAATATGTATGGTTTTTATGCATAACACAAAAAAAATTTTTAAAGATTTCATTAGTGCCAGTGAGAGAGGACAAGCAAGCAGAGGGAGAGGGGGGAGGAGACTCCCCGCTCTCCCTCTGACCCTCCACCTGCTTGTGCTCTCACGCACGCTCCCTTGAATAAATTTTTTAAAAATCTTAAAAAATATATTTCAAGTTTATTATTATAGGGTCAGAAAAGATACTTTAAGAAAAGCAACATAATTTTTAGTGTTCTTGAATTGGGTCTCAAAAGAAAAAAGGTTACCACTATAAATGATCAATAAGCCATAACCAGAAGTTCACATTGTGGCTGGTGTTTAAAGAAGAGAGTAAGTAAAGGAGCGCCTGGGTGGCTCAGATGGTTAAGCGTCTACCTTCGGCTCAGGTCATGATCCCAGGGTCCTGGGATCAAGTCCCACATCAGGTTCCCTGCTTGTCAGGAAGCCTGCTTCTCCCTCTCCTGCTGCTGCTCCCCCTGCTTTGTACTCTCTCTGTCAAATAAAATCTTTTTAAAAGTGAATAGAGAGAATATAAAATAGGAACACTAATGTGGAGACATTACAATGGATTGAATTTATAACCGTTTCTTTGAAGAGCAGTGACTCTCCTGAATAGCAGTAGGAGGGATTCTGAGGCTCAATGAAGATTGCTTTGGAGATACTAAGGGGCCTTTTCTGATTCGCAATGGAGATCACCCCTTGCTCACCTTCTGAGATGGAAGCCTCCAGGTCTGTCACCAGAGAGTGAGTGTGAGGCCCCGCACCGGCCTTCAGGGATTCCACTCACCCCAAAACAGCTTGCTTTCCCAGTGCAGAGGCCAGTTCCCAGAAGTCATTCCTGGAGGCCTGCGAGGCTGGGGGCCGGCCAGTGGGGCCTGGTTCCACCCTGCCACATGACTCCAGTCCACAGCCCCCCACAGCCCTGCCTCCCCAAGTCCCCAGCAGCCCCAACTCCCTTCCCTCCTGGGAGGGAGCCCTGGCCCCACAGGCTTCCTGCTGTTTTGAAAACTGCTTAGACCTGCAGGTCAGGGGCTGTGTCCCTTCATCCCCGCTCCGCTTTGTTGTGCCAGACCATTTGTTTCTTGCCTGGGCCTGTTTTCTTTGCAAACATCCCATCCTGGCCTTTATCTGAGCTAACTGGAATAGATGACATTATTTCCAAGTAGTTTCTCTTGGATGCTCCAGAGGCCTCCTCTGATGTGTGGTGGAGAGTGCTGGTGACAGTTTGGTGGAATGATGTAACCGAAGTGCCCAGGGGGTTCAGGGTAGTGGCCTCACTGGGACTGCTCCGCCCGGGCCCCTGGGGACCAGCCCCCAGTCAGTCAAACATTCCCAAACCAAGATTGAAAACCTCCTGATAGTCTGAGCTTTCTGCTCAGGAACTCATCCTTTCTCTCAGGAACTCATCCGAACATTTCACTGGAAGTACTTTATTTATGAAAAGATCCTTGACCTATTTTCTGCAACAGATGGCAATGGGTAAGTAAGGAACGCTCTCTTCCTCAGTTCGTATATGCGTATTTTTGAGAAGAGGCTCACATTCTGCCAAGTCTTAATTCTTTTTAAATTAACTTTTTACACAAAGGGCCACCTCTACCTGGTTCAAAATTCAAGATTTATAAAACATTATTCAGGGAAAAGTCTCTCTTCACTCTCGTGCCTTGGCTAGCCCCTCTCAGCTTTCCTTGTGAAAGAAAAATTCATAGACTTGGTCCCAACAGAACATTCTTGCTCTGTGTAATTCATAACCGCCTCCTGGAAGGAAATTAGCATTCCTGATGAAAAGCCTATGTGTCTTTCTGGTGGACAGGAGTTGGGGTAAAAACTGTTCTAAGAGGGGGGACAGGCTGGCTCAGTGAGTAGAATGTGCAACTCTTCATCTCAGGGTTGAGTTTGAGTTCCACACTGGCTGTAGAGAGTACCAAAAAAAAGTTTTTTTAATGTATTTCTAAAAAAATATAACTGTTCTGAGAAACTACCCACCTGCCTAGTTAACCCGGCCTAAACCCTAACCAGATATTTGGGGTTTTTTGTTTGTTTGTTTTGGGTTTTTTTTTTTAAGATTTTATTTATTTTTTAGAGAGTGAGCGAGAGAGAAACAGCATGAGAGGGGAGAGGGTCAGAGGGAGAAGCAGGCTCCCCGCTGAGCGGAGAGCCCGATGTGGGACTCGATCCCAGGACCCTGGGATCATGACCTGAGCCGAAGGCAGACGCTTAACCATCTGAGCCACCCAGGCGCCCTGTTTGTTTGTTTTTAATAAGCCAACAGTGATCAACCTTCTAACCTAATTTTTTGGTCTCTAAATACCTCTGCTATGAAAGAAATCTTTGAAATTGGCCTGCTCAAGGTCTGTGTTCCTGCAATAAATTTATACTAAAGTTCCAACATACTAAATTGTCTGAAAGGATTTTTTAAACATCTTCCACAGAAGGAAAATGATCTATTTGTATGTTATCCTTCCAGGGTGATAAATATCCAAATGGATTTTAGGAATAAAAATTACATCATTTTGGCTAGGAATTATCAATAACCAGCTCTATTAAAGATGGAGGTTAAACGTCTTTTGCCTTTTAAATTAATATGCTCAGTACCGGTTATCATCAAAATGTTAAAACTAGATCAATCATCATATTGATTTAGAACCTTTTTTCATTTTAAACCAAGTGGCATCAGGCTAAATATCCTTTTATAACTAAATCAGCAGAGAAAGTCTCACTCTCATTAGGGAACATATTTTCAAGTATGCATTTTCACAAAATAATTATCTTTACTAGCATTTCATTTTATTTTTAAAAAATATCAGTTCTGTTTTTAATGTGTTTATTTTTGTGGTTGCCTGCTATTTATAGCAAATGATACCAGTTTTTCATTTGGGGTAACCATTTAAAATTTTAAAGTGCTTTAAAAAAAAGTTGATTTTTTTTTTTTAAGATTATTTTGAGAGAGAGAGTGAGCGAGAGAGAGAGCACAAGCTGGGGGGGGAGGCAGAGGGAGAGAGAGAAGCAGGCTCCCTGCTGATACGGGGATCATGACCTGAGCCAAAGGCAGACGCTTAACCGACTGAGCCACCCAGGCGCCCCAGTGAGTCGATTTTTAAAATTATAATGTAAACAGAGGCACAGTTGCTGTGAGGGTACAACAGAAATCATGCAGATGGTACTCATGATTGAAGTCTAGTCTATGAGATACTTTTTCTTGACCAAGGTTCGCAGTGCAGTCCTACAGGATCAACAAGTTTTGTTCTTAGTGATGAGAAGTGCGATGCACTGATAATTCTGTCAGGTTAGACGAACAAAACTCAGCAAGATTATGGCTTGGCCAACAGACATTCGGTTGCATGAACCAAAAACTAAAGAACTGTACAGGTTTGGGGGTTTTTATTTTTTATTTCAAAACAATTTCAAATTCATAGGTAAGTGTAAGAAATAGCACCAAAGAACTCCCATAAAGCCTTTCTCCAGATTCGCCACCTTCAAGTTACCTCCGGAATCCCTTGAGGGAGACGAAGATTGCCTCCTTGACCAAGCCCTGATCGGGCTCCTCTGAGCTCTCTTGGGCTTCCGTGGTCCTCCCTGCCTTGTCCAATGTGGTGAGAATCATGCTGTCAGGGGAGCGCCCTCCATGTCCAGTTGGGTTCCCCGTGCCCCACCCCATCCCCCTGGTGAGGCAGCAAGGGTCCTGCCAGGTTAGTTCAGCCAGAACCTCAGTACCCCTGATGTCACCTCTTCCCAGTTTCCCATGCGCCGAGCTCCACCCTGCCCCTGGGCTAGAAATCCCCACTTGTCCTTGTTGGGGTGACAGTTGAGCCCCATCTTTGACCCTGCAGAGCCCCACTGCACTGGACCCTACACCTATCGCAGTGGTCTCCCTGAATACAGTCTGCCTTGCCTTCCTTAGCAAGTGTCACCAACGATCTTTTCTTTGGCAAAAGTTACAGAATCCTAACCCCTTGTTCCTTAATACTTCAGCACGCATCTCCTAAGAACAAAGACATGTCCCTAAATACCACAGTATGCGCACTGTCCGGAAACTTCCCATTACTACCCTATTACCTGATAGAACATCCAGGCTGCAAATTCACCAGTTGTGCTGGTCACTCACGTGCGGTCTCTTGGCTCCAAGCTTACCTCGCTCTGCTCTCCCACACTGGGGCTGGGACTTTGCCCAGTGCATTTGCAGGACTCCCTGGCCAGCTGGCCTCTGTTTGGATCCCACGGATGGGAGGCCCTGGTGGGAGATGTGGCAGGGAGAGGAGAAGGGGCATCCTCCCGTTTCAGCTCCCGGCAGCGCCCCTGAGCAGCGGGAGTCGGGCCCCAGCCCCTCTGTGCTCCGGTTCTGGCCAGCCCTCCGCTGCTCCCTGCTTCCCAGAGCAGTGACATCCCGCTTACCTCCACCCCACGCATCATGGCTCATTCCTGAACGTAGCGCATTTAAGTATCCCCTTTCTTCCTGCTTCAGCCTTCCAACATCTCTACATAACCGATTTTTTATTTGCTCCTTGTCTCATTTTTTTCTAATTGAATTTTTTAAATTGTGGTAAATACACATAAGGTACAAGGTACCGTCTTCGCCATTTTTAAGGGTGCAGTCGAGTAGTGTGAAGTGCATTCACATTGTTGTGCAGCATCTGCGCCTGGGGGTCCGGGCATTAGATCTGCCTTCCAAACCGGAGGGATTTCAACTCTTACCTTCACGGCCCAGGAAGGGCAGGTGCTCCATGAACTGCTTAAATGGAGGGGTGAATGGAAAGCAGGAGCCTAAGTGAAAGAGGGAACGAATGCGTGTTTTCTCGTAGGACTAGCGTGCCGTGTGGGAAAGTGCGGGCACTTTGAAGGCATCTGAATTGCACATACACTGTTTATTAAGTGGGGGATTTGGAAAACGTACTTGACTTGTGGATGCCCAGTTTGCTTACTGGGAAATGGCAGGCTTGCAGTGAGAGCTAAGTGAGGTCAGGAGTGCAGGGGGCTGGGAAGTCATAGGTGCACAGTGGGCCCTGCCCGCCCCCAGGCCCTTCATGCCTAGTACAATTCTGGAAAATTCTTTTATCTCAGAACAAAAACGGACTTGATAGGTTGATGGTAGACACAGTGAAACAATAATCAGGAGGGAATTTGTGACTCATTCATACTGTGGGTATCCTAAAACCTAAGAATATTAGATTCTGAAAAAAGGTTTTGCTCTTTTACCTTAAAATGTATGCAAAATATATCTTTTAATTATATATCTTAAAGATTCATCATCCTGAAAGATGCTAGTAGGAAGTAAATAGCCACCCCACAAAATAAGTATGTGGAAGATAGTATTACTGTTTTTTAATAATTGAGACTATCAGTTTGTCTTATGAGCAGCTTACGGGTGATTTTCATATTCTATTTTGTGTGGTGTTTTGGGTTATTTAAAAACTTGTCTTTCTAGAGAAAAATCTGAGAACCTTGAGGGGGCAGCAGAGGAACATCATGACTTCAAAAGGTAAAGAACAATGACTTCTGAGTTGCATCATTTTGGGGAAGAAATACTAACATATTTGAAGCTGTTTCTAAAGAAATTACCAATTCTAGGGGCGCCTGGGTGGCTCAGTCGGTGAAGCGTCTGCCTTGAGCTCAGGTTGTGATCTCAGGGTCCTGGGATCAAGCCCCGTGTTGGGCTCCTTGCTTAGTGGGAAGCCCATTTCTCCCTCTGCTTCTGCCCCTCTCCCCTCCTGCTCCCTCGTTCTTCCTTTCTCTCTCTCTCTAAAATAAAATAAATGAATAAAATCTTTGAAAAAAAAAGAATATACCAATTGTATTTGAAATACCTGAACACGAGGCCTTTTCTTCAGTCATCATGTGTACAAGGTGGCTGCCATTTCCTGTTCCTGGTCAGAATTCTACTTTCATCCTTCCATGGCCAACTTTCAGAGCATAAATAGGCAAGAAATACAGGCTATGGTGAATAATTAGAGCCCGTGGGGCAAAAAGGATAGCAGATGATTCTCAAGTGGAATAATCCTCTCCTGAGTTAATTGTCAGTGTGTTTCGATTGTATCCTTTTTTCTGATCCTCCTTCACTGTTGGGACGAATAATCTGATTAATAGCATAAACTTGGTAAAGCTTGAGGCCTGAGCTGCTCCTTATGTAAAGTTATTTTGAAAATTTTCCACAGTGGAGGATTTCTTAAAAACCCTTTCCATATAGTCAGTGCATGATAAATGCCAACTAATTATTTGACCTTCAATAAATATATGGCAAATAATTCATTGCATTTGAATTGCGCATACTCTTTTTTTTTTTAAAGATTTTATTTATTTGAGAGAGAATGAGAGATAGCACGAGAGGGAAGAGGGTCAGAGGGAGAAGCAGACTCCCTGCTGAGCAGGGACCCCCGATGTGGGCCTCGATCCTGGGACTTGAGGATCATGACCTGAGCCAAAGGCAGTGGCTTAACCAACTGAGCCACCCAGGCGCCTGCGCATACACTCTTTATTAAGTGGGGGGATTTGGAAAATGTACTAGCATTATTCTTTAAAGCAATGTGTTTTGTTTTGTTTTTTTTAAAGATTTTATTTATTCATTTGACACAGAGAGACACAGCAAGAACAGGAACACAAGCAGGGCTAGTGGGAGAGGAAGCCCGATGCGGGGCTCGACCCCAGGACCCTGGGACCATGACTTGAGCTGAAGGCAGACGCTCAACGACTGAGCCACCCAGGCACCCCAGCAATGTGTTTTTTTTTTAAGATTTTATTTATTTGAGAGAGAGAGAGAGAGACAGCACGAGCAGTGGGGGAGGGGCCGGGGGAGAGGGAAAGCAGACTCCCTGCTGAGCAGGAAGCCCGATGTGGACTCAGGACCCTGGGACCCTGGACCACAGGACCACAACCTGAGCTGAAAGCAGATGCTTAACTGACTGAGCCAACCAGGTGCCCTTTAAAGTAATGCTTAAATCACAGGTTCTGCCCATTCCCATCAGAATTATGGCCTGGTACAATACGGTTAAACAAATAAGTAAGAAGTTGGAGAAACCATGAGAGTTTTACAATCAAAATAACAGCATAGTAGCATTAAGTGGATCATTGAGGACAAATATTAGAAAATATGAAAACTAACATCTGCTACCCTAAAATACAGGTTAAGCTAGCACTATGTACTTAACACATTTTTGAAAAGGAATATACGTACCATATGGTGAATACCCTTTACATTGTTATAAATTTGGCATATGGCTCTAGAGAAAACAATAGTAGCATTTCTATGTGGTAAAAACACACCATTTTGACATAGTACTGGATTTGTTCGATTCTTCCCTTTGTCATCAGTGGCCAATATGAATGCATCTAATTCTCCCACACTAAGCCGTCAACATGAACGCTCAATTTATTAATGTCTGTGCATGATCAAAGCTTGGGTACTAAACTATGACGTGGCTAATGGCATTGAACATCTTTTTTCATGTGCTTATTTGCCATTCATACTCCTATTTGGTGAAACATCCATTTATATGTTTTGCCTATTTTACAATTAGATTGTTAATTTGATTTCTTTTACTCTCAAGTTTTGAGAGCTCTTCATATATCGCAGGTGTGAGATCTTCGTGAGACATGTGATTTGCAAATACTTTTCCCAGCCAAGAGCTTATCTTTCACCCTCTTAACAGGGTCGTTTGCAGCGCAAAACAGGATAGGATCTGTATGCTGAGAATCACATCACGTGGTCGAAATAAATGCAAGAAGATCTAAATAAATGGAGAGGTATTAGGTACTAATGAATTGGAAGACTCAGTTTAGGAAAGATATCAATTCCCCCCCAAAATGATCTATAGATTCAACATAGTTCTTACAAAAATCTGAGCAAGATTTTTTTTGCAGATATAGACAATCCAATTCTAAAATTTATATGGAATGACAGAAGAGCTAGAATAGCCAACATCACTTTGAAAAAGTAGAATTCAGTGGGAGGAAATACTCTACCTGATGTTAAGACTTACTATATAGTCTTAGTAACCAAGACTGCATAATACTGGAAGAGGAAGAGACACATAGATCGATGGAAGAGAAAAGAGAACCCAAAAATAGATCAATGCAATATGTCCAATGAATTCTTAGGAAAGGTACAAAAAAAACCCCAAAAAAAACAACAAAAAAGGAAAGGTACAAATCAATTCAATGGAGGAAGGACAGTGTTTTCAACAAACAATGCTGGAAAATTGGACATCCAGAGACCAAAAAATGAAGTTCAACCTAAAATTCACACTGAATACAAAAATTAATTCAAAAATGGATCATGAATTTAAATGCAAAATGTAAAGCTCTAATAATTGCAGAAGAAAACTTAGGGAAAAAAAAATCTTTGGATCCTAGAGCTAGGCAAACAGTTCTTAGACATGATACCAAAAGCGCAAACCATAAAAAAAATTTTTAATAAATTAGATCTCATTAAAATTTGTGTGTCTATCTCCTTTTGAGGAGACATTCTTTCTCCCTCCCTCCCTAGATATGGGAGCTGCCATTGGCTACAAGGGATAGAACATCTGACCCACGCGGGGCTGGTTGATATACCAGTCTCTTGGTCATGGGAATTGGTGGGAAACATGAACACATGCTGCAAACCTGGCTAATCAGACTATCCCTGGAATTTTTCTACCTGTGGCCTGGGAGAGTGAGCCTCCTTTCTTCTCCAGCCCTGGGCTGTGAGGATAGGAGCCCACGAGGGTCACTGGTCACATGAGATAGCAGGTGTGTAGTGAGAAAGCAGAGTGACCAGTTTCACATGTTCTTATGTCAAGGCGTCAGCCCTGGAAGACCCCACTATCTCCCCAGGGCTGAGGGGAAGAGTACCACCGCCCACCTATAACCCATGCACAACACCCCGTTCGGGAAGCTTTGCCATCGTCAGCAAGTCTCCTTTTGTTTGCATGGGCTGTTTGAGTTGGGTTCTTGTCACTTGCAATGGAAGGAATTCTGACTTCCTCGAAGCAAAGTTAGTTTGAAGACCTAGGACTGTCTGCTTTCAAAGGCTGTGCTTTTTACCACCGTGTGGCATCCTGCCCCCACCACGGGAGCCCTCTTCTTGTTGAAATTATACTTTACAGAGACACGTGTTCTTTGGAAACTCTCCCTTTTGGGGGGAATCATCACTTGTATGTCCATCATGGTTTCCGCTATCTTTTCAGCTACATTGAATGCTCCTGTTCATAAAGGACGTTGAGATTCAGCTAACTCTTTTTTTTTTTTTAAAGATTTTATTTATTTATTTGAGAGAGAGAATGAGTGAGAGAGAACACATGAGAGGGGATAGGGTCAGAGGACGAAGCAGACTCCCTGCTGAGCAGGGAGCCCGATGCGGGACTCGATCCCGGGACTCCAGGATCATGACCTGAGCTGAAGGCAGTCACTTAACCAACTGAGCCACCCAGGCGCCCGAGATTCAGCTAACTCTTGTCTACACTGTGCCAGCAAGGATGCTTTCTCATGTTGTTTTCATTTAATACCCAAGTATTCTGTGATGCCATGGTCTCTGTGTTTCACCAATGAGGAAACTGAGGCTCCATGTAAGTAAGGAATTGGCCCAAGGCCAAAGGTAGTTTTCATCCCGCTGATATTTCTGTGCCCCCTGTGAATACTGCCCTTAATGAGTTCTGAGAATTTATGACCTCTCTTGTGCCTTTCCTTTTTTTTTTTAATTAAAAAAATCCTGTTGAGCCATCCTATATTCCTGGTGGGAAAGCAAAATGGTTCAACCACTGTGGAAAACAGTTGGGTAGTTCCTTAAAAATTAAACATAGAATTGCCATATGATTGGAAGAGAGGAAAAAATAAAACAAGATGAAATTGGAGAGGAAGACAAACCATAAGACTCTTAATCATAGGAAACAAACTGAGGGTTGCTGGAGGGGAGGGGGGTGGGCGGATGGGGTACTGGGTCCTGGACATTAAGGAGGGCACGTAATGTAATGAGCACCGGGTATTGTATAAGACTGATGAATCACTGACCTCTACCTCTGTGCTCGCTTCGGCAGCACATACACTGACCTCTACCTCTGAAACCAATAACACATTATATGTTAATTAATTGAATTTAAATAAAACAAAATTAAACTAAAACTAAAAAAAAAAAAAAATTACCATATGATCCAGCAATTCCACTCCTAAGTATGTACCCCAAAGAATTGAAAGCAAGTACTCAAACAAATACAGGTACATACATGTTCAAAGCAGCACTTTTTCACTGCCAAAAGGTGGAAACATCCCAAATGTCCATCAGTGAATGAATGGATAAATCAATTGGTGTATATTCATACCCTAATAATTCATACCCCTAAATAATGGAATATTACTTAGCCATGGAAAGGAACAAAGTATTGATACATGCTACAACATGAATGAATTTCAAAAACATGCTGACCGAACGAAGCCAGACACAGAAGTCCATTTCTATGCAATGTCTAAAATAGGTAAAGCCATAGAGACAGAATGCAGATTGGTGGTTGCTAGCAGCTGGGGGGAGGCAGGAATAGGAAGACACTGCTTAATGGGTACAGAGTTTTATTTTGGAGTAATGGAAATGTTTGGGAACTAGATAGAAGTGTGGTCGCACAATGTCGTGAATATACCAAACGCCGATGAACTTTTCACTTTAGAATGTCTAATTTTATGTTATGGGAATTTTACTTGAATCCAATTTTTCAAGTTCTCATACACAATACATACCATTACACCAAAGTGCTTGAAATGCATAAATGTCATCATGCTATACTGTGATGGTTAATTGTGTGTGTCAGTTTGCCTGGGCTCGGGACGCCCAAACCGCAGGTAGAAAATGATTTCTGGGGGCGCCTGGGTGGCTCAGTTGGTTAAGCGACTGCCTTCGGCTCGGGTCATGATCCTGGAGTCCTGGGATCGAGTCCCACATCGGGCTCCCTGCTCGGCGGGGTCGGCTTCTCCCTCTGACCCTCCCCCTCTCATGCTCTCTCTCTCTCTCTCATTCTCGCTCTCAAATAAATAAATAAAATCTTTAAAAAAAAAAAAGAAAGAAAATGATTTCTGGGTGTGCCTTGGGAAGGTGTCTCTGGGAGTGATAAACATTTGAATTGGTAGACTGAGTAAAAAAGATCAGCCCTCACCAATGCAGGCAGGCATCATTCCCTTCACTGAGGGCCTGAATAGAACAAAAAGGCAAAAGAAGGGCGAATTTGCTCTCTGCCTGAGCTGGGATGCCCACCCTTTCCTGTAGTCCAACGTTGGCTCTCCTGGTTCTCAGACCTTTGGACTTGTACTGAATTAAACCACCACCTCTTCTTCTTCTTCTTCTTCTTTTTTAAGATTTATTTATTTATTTGGGAGAGAGCGAGCATGCACGAAAGGGGAAGGGGCAGAGAGAGAGGGAGAGAGGTTTTTAAGCAGACTGCACTGAGCATGAAGGCTGACACAGGGCTCAATCTCACAACCCTGAGATCACGACCTGAGCCAAAACCAAGAATTAGATGCTTAACCGACTGAGCCACCCAGGCGTCCCCCACCACCAGCTCTTTGATTCTCTAGCGTGCATATGACAGATGGTGGCCTCGAACTCCATAATCCTGAGTCAACTCCCATAATCTCTCCCCCTCTCTCTCTCTATATATATATATACTTATACTGTTTAATATATGAATATACACATGTATATATATATGTATGTATGTATATATACATCCTATTATACATGTACATATGTTTATATGTATATATACTGTTTCTCGAAAGAACCCAGACTGATACATATACACATTCTTTTTCTTTGTTTTTTTTGTTCAGTTGGTTGGTTGTGTTTTTTGGTGTAGTCTGTGTTTCTGTTTTGGCTTGGCTTCTCTTCTTCCCCTCCTCCCTACATCTTCCTATCAGTGTCCTCCCCAGAGTAACTAATGTTAACACTGTGTTTCTCTAGAAATGATAAGACATTCATGCATATATACATAGATGTATACAAGGGTTTTAGTTATCTTATAAAATGGGATTATACTATACTATATATTCCTTCTACATCTTGCTTTGTTGTCTCCAGAAATTCCTACAGAAATAGATCCAAGCACTGATATCACTAATTCTTTATTTTTAATGGACATATATTGCTCTTCTAACTAAAGCTGAAAGAAGACCTACATTCAACCTACAATACTTACTCTGCGTTCTTATTCTTCCGTCAGTTCCTTAAGAGTCCTCTAAGTCTCTTCTTCATCCCTAAGAAGGCACAGAAACCCCAAGATCAGTGAGTTGTGTACTTTGACAGTGTTTTTCCAATTGTGTGATAAGAATACTGTCTCTCTCAGGCCCTCTTGGACGAGCGACATGCATTTTTAAGAGGACCGAAGTCAAGAGGCATTTTGTGATTGTGTTAGGAGCAAAGTTAACTTGTGCACTTGGGGCCCGAACCCAAGACCTAGGCCTCATTACTGCCAGGCTTGAGCCACAGAGGCAGCCAGGGGGAAGATAATTAGCTGTGCAGTCAGACTCTCTCCTCTCATGGGTCCTTAATGACCAAAACAATCTTTTGAAGCTAACAAAACAAGCTGAGATTGTTTTTACGCACATAAAATGCAATCATTTTTCCTCAGCTTCCTCCAAAATAAAATTTAGTAATAAGAGTTGTTGGTTTCAGAGGTTAGTCACACAGGTGGTAAAAAGGCAGAAATAATCCCTTACTTTGTTTATTCAACTTGCTGACAGCTGAGGCTGTTTTCAATTGTTGTCTGCAGGCAAGGGAGAAGGTAGGGAACACTTTCTTCTTAAATTTAGGAAGCACACAGCTTAGCAGGCTGCCCACGCAACGTTCTGCGTCCCAGGAAGGTGCCAGCCATTTTGATGGCTCTGAAGAATGAATGAGTGGTCTTCACTAATGAAGATGGAGCTGCACGAGTCTCTAATCCTCAAGGGAAAGGTAAAATGAGCTATACTGCTGGGGCTGAGCAATGGTGCCAAGTCATGGTGGCCTCAGATGCTCCCACAGGCCTTTCCTTCCTGGTGGATGGAAAACGTGCTTCCGCTATTGATCAAGGCGAGGAAAGTAACTACAATGTTTTTTAGCAGGAGACCTTCCAGATTTTGTGGCACTTGAAAAAAGAATACAAAAATACAAAATATAAATACAAAAATAAATCACTTTCACAATTTTCACAAAAATTGATGACCGAGGGAACAAATCTCTAGGGGCCTTGAAAGGCGCTCATGCGACTACAGCTTAAACTCCATTTCCTGTAACATAACTCCACCCCTGCCTTTTTCTTTTAAACATTTATTTATTTGTTTTAGAGAGAGAGAGAGAGAGACAGCGAGCAGGGGGAGGGGGCAGTGGGAGAGGGAGAGAGAGAGAATCTCAAGCAGACTCCCCACTGAGCGTGGAGCCTGATGTGGGGCTCAATCTCATGTCCCGGAGATCATGACCTGAGCCGAAATCAGGAGTTGGCGGCTCAACCAACTGAGCTACCCACCCCTGCTTTTGAGGACCTCCACCCCTGCTTTTGAGGACCTACTATGTTCTAGACATTTTCACATGTGGTCTCTCATTGTGAGGTGGTTGTTCTTACCTCCATTTTTTCAGAATGCTAAGAAAAGTAACCACTTTTTTTTTCCTTCTTTGTACTTTTTGAATTTTCTATATGATATGTATTTTCATAAACAACAGTGAAGTCATTTTCATTTTGGAAAAGTCCCAAGAAAGAAAGAAACACGCCCACAACTTTTGTGCATAGGGTTTAGTACTATTTTACCAGCATGGGGCTGGAAACCTGGCACTCAGTAGGTCCTCAGCAATATTCGTTATCTATCTCCCCGCTGAGCAGGGAGCCCGACTCGGGGCGCCCCAGGTGGATCCTGCTTGGCAGGCTGCATTCTCCATACACCCAAGTTGTCTCTAAAGGGCTCGATGCCAAGCTAGGGGAGCAGGAAGACCACCTCATAGATAATGGGTCTATATAAAAACCATGATTTCAGAAAAATTAGGAAGGCTCATTCTGCCCAAATTGTCAATCTCCTCTCCTTCTCCATCATCATCCCTACAAAAATAAGCCATATTCTTGTGCCTGTTGAAGCTTGATAGTTCCTTAATAAGAGGTAACATTTTGTCTCATAATTGGAATTAAGGCTTTGTATTTCCTCTGGGATTTTGACACAAATGCCCCACCCACTCTCCCACCCCCACCCCTTACTGCAGCTGATTCTTAAGAGCAGTTTTGGGAGAAGGTGGTGTTCTGAGGATGTAGTCAGCTCCCAAAGAACTGAGTTCTGGGGAAAAGAGAGCCCCACTTCCACCAGAACCATAAAATCTGGTTGTGCCACACAGAGGAGAGCTGTGGTAAGTTCAAGATCCTGGGAGGGGATCCTCGTTGTCTACAATAGGGACTGAGAGTGTTCTGCCTGGTTCTTGATAGCAGGGCCTAGAGCAGTCGGTGAAAGCTCTGAGTCCAGTTGGTATCTAGAGAAGGAAAGAGTTACCAGTAAATAGAAGGGATCCACAGAGGAATGGGTACCTTGTGAAGAACTGAATGTCATCACTATTAATGTCCAACCTAAGGCTGATGGAGTGCTATGATGGAAAGAATTTCTCAGTCTCTAAGGGGATTGAATGAGGCCATTCACATCTTAAGGCTTTTAGTTCTTAAGAATACACTTCTATTGAGCTAAGAATTTCGGCGGGGGGCGCCTAAAAGAGTATCCCAGGCGCTACATGCTTCATTGTGCAAAATATTTGCTTCTCCTGTCATAAAAATCGTATGTTTTTACCAACACAAAGGTCATTTTTCTCTTAGAAAACTTTACATCAGTCATGGGGAAGGGCTCCATTTAATGTAGCCTGGAAAATAATAGACTTCTTAAACATTTTGTGAATACAGGAGGGAATTGAGAGAAACTACCTGTTTGAGCACATTTTATTTGTAAAATCTTTTATTTTTAAGCTTTTATTTATTTATTTGACAGAGAGAGACACAGCGAGAGAGGGAACACAAGCAGGGGGAGTGGGAGAGGGAGAAGCAGGCTTCCCGCGGAGCAGGGAGCCCGATGCGGGGCTCGATCCCAGGACCCTGGGATCATGACCTGAGCCAAAGGCAGACGCCCAACGACTGAGCCAGCCAGGCGCCCGTTGCTGCAACTTTTAAAAGAGAAAAAAGAAGAACACTGCATTGCACATTCTTCTTTTTTTTAGCTTTCTTTTTTCCTCTCAGTTTTATTGAGATACAACTGATACACAACGTGGTGTAAGTATCGATTGCAAACTGATTGCCACAATAAGTTTAGTTAACACCTCCGTATCCATCACCTCACATAATCACAATTTTTGTGTATGTGTGGTGAGAACATTTAAGATTTACTCTCTTGGCAACTTTCAAGTATACAGTTGAGTACTACTGTTAACTATAGTCATCATGCTGTACGTTACATCCCCAGAACTTAAGCCATTTTTTTTTTAAAGATTTTATTTATTTATTCATGAGAGACAGAGAGAGAGAGGCAGAGGGAGAAGCAGGCTCCCAAGAAGCAGGGAGCCCAATGTGGGACTTGATCCCAGGACCCTGGGATCATGACCTGAGCCGAAGGCAGACGCTTAACCATCTGAGCCACCCAGGCGCCCGAACTTAAACCATTTTATAACTGGAAGTTTGTCCTCCTTGACCAACATCTCCCCATTTCCCCACCCCCCAGCCCCTGGCAACCACCATTCTACTCTCTGTTTCTATGAGCTTGGATTTATTTAAATTCCACACGTAAGTGAGATCGTACAGTATATGTCTTTGTCTGGCTTATTTTACTTGGCAAAATGCCCTCAAGAGCCATTCATCCATGTTACCATAAATAGCAGGATTTCCTTCTTTTTTATGGCTGGGTAATATTCCATTGTGGGTATATATGCATACCACATTTGCTTCATCCATTTATCTGTAGATGGACACTCGAGTTGTTTCCATGTCTTGGAGATTGTGAATAATGCTGCCGTGAACATGCGGGCATGTTCTTGAAGATGTCTCTTCAAGGCCATTTCCTTTCCTTCAAATATATACCCAGAAGTGGGATTGCTGGCTCCCATGGTAGTTCTATTTTTAATTTTTGGAGGAACCTCCATACTGTTTTCCATGGTGGCTGCACCCATTGGCGTTCGCCCCAACAGTGCACAAGGCTCCCTTTTCTCCACACGTTCGCCAACACTGTTGTCTCTCATCTTTCTGACCCTCGCCGTTCTGACAGGTGTGATGCTTCACCCATCCTTATCCATGGCTTCTAGTGGCCATACTCATTTTTCCTGAAATTGTGGAATCACAGGGTAGGTGTATGTTTAACTTCAGTGGCTACTTGGGCCTGGTTTTAAGTTTTGAAGGACCAGTCACATTCCTGTGAGGTGGTTGTCTTCATTTCTGCTGTCTTATAACAAATGAGCACAAACTTAGAGGCTGAAAACCAGACCCATTTGTTATCCCACAATTTCTTGGGGACAGGAGTCCGGGCACAGCGTGGCTAGGTCCTCGGCTCGGGGTCTCACGAGGCTGCAGTCAGGGGGGTCTCATGGAAGACTCCGGGGCCTCTTCCAAGTTCATGGGGTTGGTGGCCGAGAGCGACTCCTTGCTGGTGGGTCATTTCTGCCTTTCACAGTGACTCTGCAGGCTGAGATTTCCATCTCTTTCTGCTGAGGCCCGGAGAGCTGGCGTGACAGCCCTTAACACCTCTGATGTGTTTCAAAATGTGCTGGTGTCTCCCTGTGTGGCCGAGTCCACGTCCTGCCCCGGGTCTTTCTCACTGCGGGGGAGGTAAGGGTGGAGAAGTGCCCCGCTGGAACATGGGACAGCTGGGATCAGGGAGACTGAATTTCCCCCTTGATCTCCGTGGGGGACAAGAGGCGATGGCTAAATGCTCAGCTTCCCCGCACTCAGGTGGGAACCTCTGAAAGATATTCTGTCACCTCCTCAGGGGGCCCCGCGGACCTGACCCTTTGAGATTTCTCCATTGTGACTTTTGGGTTGTTGTGGTTTTTATAATGTTCTAAAGGTTCAGAGAAACTTCTCTAGTAGCCAACTATAGAAAGGATCCCTGAACATACAGTTTTCCATTGTTACTGTTTAAAACCCCAAATGGTTCATCTATCTAGCTGTCTAGTTCCTACATAGGTTTTTTAGCTTTTCATTCTGAACTAATTTTATTTCATATAATTTCTGGAACACTTTTTTGAATAACATATATTTGTAAAAAATATAATTTCAGAAGGTTTAGCGTCCCTTATTTGACAATGCATCCATGTGATCTAACATACCAAATAAGTCTATTATCTCTCTTCTATGAGGGGAACAAATCTTTGACTTGTTCCACGGGCCCTCTTTGAAGTCATAAGATATTCTTTTCTTTTTTTTTTTTAAGATTTCATTTATTTATTTCAGAGAGAGAGAGAGAGAGCGCGCGCACGCAAGCATGAGCAGAAGGAGGGGCAGAGGGAGAAGCAGACACCCTGCCAAGCAGGGAGCCCAATGTGGGGCTCCATCCCAGGACCCTGAGATCATGACCGGAGCCCAAGGCAGACACTTAACCAGCTGAGGCCTCAGGCACCCCAGACTTTATTTAGAATTTTATTTTGGGACGGTCTGGACTTTTTACTAAATAGGATCACTGATCATTATGAAACAATACTTAGTTATCCATTTAACCAAAGTGGCTGTTAAAGGCACCACAGGCAAATACAGAAAGTTAACTAGGTGTTAAAAAGGCTTAGCTCTTTTAATATTGAATAGACTCAGTTTTTCCTGCCTCAGTAATCAAAGACCTGATAATGACAAAATGTAGAGTCTTTGTTTTTGTAGGTAGATGATGTGAAAGGTAAAGAAAAACTTGTGTTTACAATTCCTTGTAAAAAGCAGACCAAGAATCTAATGTTTTCTTTTCAACAGAGAGGAAAACCAAATTCTAATTTTGCATCAGCTTACTCTTGATATTAAAACTCATTAAATATATTTATTGTAATCTAAGCCAGTTTGACCACATCCTTTTAAAGATGTCTTTTTTCATAAATCTTTATCACATTTTTTCCCAGACTTTGTCCTAAGTTTTTCCTCTTTAAATAACTAGCCTCAATTTAAGACAAAAGGACTTTTTTATCCTCAACAAAAAATGTATTTGCTTTCCTCATACCTTCTTTTACCCAAAGCACAATCCTACTTTTCTTTTTTTCCCCAAGTTTTCATCTAAATTCCAGTAGTTAATATACAACATAAAATGAGTTTCATGTGGAAAATTTAGAGATTCGTCACTTACATACAACGCAGTGCTGATCACAAGAAGTGCCCTCCTGGATCCCCATCACCTGTTTAACCCATCCCCCGAACTAATTTTAGACTTGCAGAAAAGTTGGAAAGATAGTTCAGAGTTCTTATAAAGCCCTCACCCAACTTTCCCTACCATGAGCCTCACATAATCTTTACATAACCATAGTGCGATAATCAAAACCAGACAATTTACACTAGAACAATATTATTAACTAAACTAGAGCAAATGTCACTAGCTTTTCCGTGAACAACCTTTTTCCGTTCCAGCATCCTACGCAGGACTCCACATGGCACATTTAGTGGTTGTTTCTTTTAATTTTTTTAAAGATTTATTTATTTATGTGAGAGAGAAAGAGAGTGACTGGGGGTAGGAGCAGAGGGAGAGAATCTGGAACAGACTCCCCACTGAGCCCAAAGCCCGAAGCAGGGCTCGATCTCATGACCCTGAGATCACAACCTGAGCTCACTAGTGGTTGTTTCTTCTTAGTCTCCTTTGGACTGTGACACTTCCTTGTTCTTCCCTTGTCTTTCATGACCTGGACACGTTTGAAGAGTTCTGACCAATTATTCTGTGGACTATCTCTCAGTTTTGGTTTGTCTAATGTTTTCTCATGACTAGAATGATGTTACCACTCTTGTGTCCTCGGTGTGGCAGACACAAAGATGTGTGATGTCAGAACACCTTCTTAGTGGTGATGTTACCCTTGATTGTTTGGTTCAGGTGGTGTCTGCCAGGTTTCTTTACTGTAAAGTTACTATCTTTTTCCCAGGGAGAGACTTTCAGACTAAACCAATGCCCCGTTCCCCCTCAAACTTTCTCGCACCAATCTCGGCATTCCTTTGTTCAATGGATCTTGTCCGCAACAACTGTGTGTTAGCCAAGTGGTGATTTTCTACTTCCCTCTTTTCTTCTGCATTTATTAGTTGGAATTCTTCTGTAGGGAAGCGCTGTCCCTTCACGTATTTGTTTGATTCCTTCTATCAATATGGAAGAGTGGATATTATTTTATTCTATGGGCTGAAATCCAATTTTTTCTTACTTTCTTTATTTCTTTGCTTCTGTCTGTCTGTCTCTCTCTCTCTCTTTCTTCCCACATTAAATTGTTGCAGCTCTGGCTATTAGGATCCCCTTCAGTCTGAGTCCTGTGATCTTTCAACAAGCCCCCATTCTTTTGTGAACACTCCCTTACTCCTGGCACTGCAAGATGTTCCAAGATCATCTTGTGTTTTCCCTACCCGGCCCTAGAACGAACCAAAAGGAACCTGGTTCCTTTTATTGGAGGATGGTATTTAGAAACCAAGATTGGGGTGCTAGGTGTTCCCATTGTTATGGAGGTGCCATTGCTTCTCAGCCTTCTAAATAGAACCAGGAAAAATATGTATGCGTATATACTTAGCCGCACATTCACACAGGCAGAACCACATGTGTATTTCTATATCTACCTATCTGTGTATATATTTAAAACCATGAATTTATACTGATATCTCTGATTCAAATCCACTGCTCTGGGGTTCATTCTAGCCTTTATTTGGAGCTTCTTTGTCCTATGGGGAGAAACCTTTCATTATCTACAGTACCCCTACTTATTTGTTCAATTCTTATACACCCATAGTAATTTCAGAATTGCTAACCCATATACCTGTGAGACACATATTTACTAACAAGACAATAACATTTGTGTACCGTTCTGTTGGTATCCAGTAAAGATATTGGTTACCAAAGCTACCCAGGTTAGTTCTTTTCTTGCCTACCCGCTTTAGTGCTGTTAGTGATTCATGTGTGATATAGCTAAGGTTGATTTGTTGGAGTTTGTGTTTCATTTTAGGTATTTGAAGGGTACCTAAAACACTACTGTTGTTCTACAAGTCAGAGCTACACAAAAGATATTCTCAGACAAATGTCACTCTCTCCATGTCCCTGATACCCTGGTTTCATTCACCCTTTCTTCTCCCTCCTTCCCATCCCTCTCCCCCGTAAGTAATTGGTGTCTTTAGTTCCTGATTTACCCCGGCTCTATTTCTTTTGGACCAATGAGCAGATACATGGGCATTTTTTTAAAGATTTATTTATTTATTTGAGAGAGAGAGAGAATGGGGGGAGGGGCAGAGGGAAAGAATCTCAAGCAGACTCCCCACTGAGCATGGAGCCCAACACAGGGCTCGATCTCACCACCCTGAGGTCATGACCTGAGCCGAAATCAGGAGTCGGGCACTTAACTGACTGAGCCACCCAGGCGCCCCCATGTGTATTTTTTTATGATCCTTTCTTCCTTACATGAAATTTAGCATCCTACATATAAGTTCTTGTTCTTTGCTTTTCTCACCTCATAATATGCCCTGGCAGTCACTCCATATCAGTTCACAGAGCTCTTCCTCATCCTTTCTTACATCTGTACAGGACTCCATTATGTGGACTTAGCATAGTTTATTCCAGCCAATCTCCTGAATAAAGGCACTTATGTTGTTTCCAAGGTTTCACAATACGAACAATGCTGCAGTGAATGATCTCATGTATGTATATTTTCATGTTGTTGGAGGCATATCTATGCCACAGAGTCCTAGAAGCCGAATTGCTGGGTCAAAAAGTAAAAGTGGAGGGTCACCTGGGTGGCTCAGTCGGCTAAGCGTCCGACTCTTGATCTCAGCTCAGGTCTTGATCTCAGGGTTGTGAGTTCAAACCTCACACTGGGCTCCATGCTGGGCATGGAGCCTATTAAAAAAAAAAAAAAAAGGAAAAGTGCATATACAGTACTGTTAGATACTGCCCGGTTTTTCTGCAGAAGGATTGTGGCAGGGCGTGGTCCCACCAGCAGCATATGAGAGTTTGTTTCCCCACAACCCCGACCACAGAATATACTGTCATATTTAAATATTTGTACCAGTCAGAGAAGTGAGAAATGGTATCTTAGTGTGATTTATATTTTGAATGAGCTTGGACATTATTTCATTCCTTTGAGGGCAATTTTATGTCTTTTTCGTGAAATGTTTGTACGTACCTTTTTCCCATTTTTCTATTGTATTTTTAGTCCTTTGTCCCTCAATTTTTTTTTTTAAAGATTTTATTTATTTGAGAGAGAGAGAATGAGAGAGACAGAGAGCACATGAGAGGGGGAAGGTTCAGAGGGAGAAGCAGACTCCTTGCCGAGCAGGGAGCCCGATGCGGGACTCGATCCCGGGACTCCAGGATCATGACCTGAGCCGAAGGCAGTCGCTTAACCAACTGAGCCACCCAGGCGCCCCTGTCCCTCAATTTTTAAGAGATTCCCTATGCATTAGGGATATTAGCCCTTTGCAGTATAATCTTGTGAATATTTTCTCCTAGTTCATCAGCCGTCTTTTTTTAAAAAAAGATAAATAATAAATAAATAAATAAATAAAATAATAAAATAAAATAAATAAATAAAAATAAATTGTATTTATTTTTGCAAGAGGGAGAGAAAGAGAGAGAGATAGAGAGCAGGAGCTGAGGGGGGCGCAGAGGGAGAAGCAGGCTCCCCACTGAGCAGGGAGCCCCATGCAGGGCTTGATCCCAGGACCCTGGGATCATGACCTTAGCTGAAGGCAGATGCTTAACTGACTGAGCCACCCAGGTGCCCCTAGATGCATGTTTATAAGAAGCTGCCAAACAGGTGTCCTACATGGTTGTGCCATATTCTGTTCCCACCAATAATGTCTGAGTGTTCATGTTGCTCTGTGTCCTTGCCCACACTTGGTTTTATCAGTCCTTTTTTTTTTTTAAAGATTTTACTTATTTATTTGACAGAGACACAGTGAGAGAAGGAGGACAAGCAGGGGGAGTGAGAGAGGGAGAAGCAGGCTTCCCGTGGAGCAGGGAGCCCGATGTGGGGCTCAATCCCAGGACCCTGGGATCATGACCTGAGCCAAAGGCAGATGCTTAACGACTGAGCCACCCAGGTGCCCCGTCAGTCGTCTTTTGACTTTGTTTATTTTTTTATGCAGTCAAATTTATCAACCTTATTGCCGCTGGACCTTGTCATAGTTGAGAAAGGCCTTTCCTACCCCAAGTTTAAAGGGGAATTCACCCCCATTTTATTGGTAGTACTTGGATGGTATTTTTTTTTTTTTTACCTTCAGAGTCCTGATCCATTTGGAATTTGCTTTGTGTGTGGAGTGAAATATAAATCTAATTTTATATTTTCCCAAATGGCTGTGCAGTGCTGTCAACACCATATATTAAAAAGTCCATTTTGATCCACTGATCTGAGATGCCACGTTTGACATCTACTCAATTTCCCATATGTTTGAGTCTAATCTGGTCTTTCCATCCTATTCCCATGGTCCATTTCTCCATTCACCTGCCAGCACCACATTGTTAATTATAGAGGCTTTATCCTGCATTTTCATGTCTGCCGGGGTTAATCTGCCCTCATAGTATTTTTTTTTTTAGATTTTATTTATTTATTTGTCAGAGAGATAGAGAGAGAGCACAGATAGTCAGAATGGCAGGCAGAGGGAGAGGGAGAAGCAGGCCCTCCACTGTGCAGTGAGCCTGATGCGGGGCTCGATCCCAGGGCCCCAGGATCGTGACCTGAGCCGAAGGCAGACGCCCAACCGACTGAGCCACCCAGGCACCCCTGCCCTCATAGTATTTATCTTCTGCTGTATTCCATGAGAACTCTAGAGTCACACTAACTATAAAATAGCTTGCTGGTATTCTTATTGGGTAAGGTTGCATTGAATTGGTAAATTAGCTTAGGAGAGGAGACATCTTTAAAATGTTGAGTCATCCTATCCAAGAATAGGGGACATTTTCCTTTTTGCTGAAGCCCATTTTTGTGTCTTTCAGGAGTATTCTAAAACTTCTCTCATCCCATCTCTGCATGTTGTCTGTTCTGATCATGTCCTATTCACCCCTGCAGTGAAGGAAGGATTCTACGCCCTACATAGTGTTTGATCACTGACCACACAACACCAGCACTAAATGATGAGATGGACAGGGGTTCATTAGTCCCATGCATTCACAGCCCAGGGGAGGAGGACACCCGAGCCATGCAGGGTCACACAGGGGCTGCACCTGGGAGCAGAGTGACCCAGCAGATGCGGTGGGAGGCAGGCTTTGTAGTGACAGGAGGGTGATGATGGTTTCCATGGGAGGACATGACTGGCTGGTCTGAATAAACATGGGGAGCCTTTCCCACCGGGTGGGGGGCTTATCCAGCAAGAGCAGAACTTACCACCAAGGCTTTGGGGCCCCAAGAGGCCCAAAGCTATTGAGGCAGCACATGGAATTTCACACTTTACAATGCAATATCTTCCTAAATTTATTCCTGAATAGTTTCTCTTATTTGTTGCTACTGTAAGTGGGGTCTTCTCTTCCATTACGTTCTGTAACTGAACAATATTTGTTTTAAATTGCCGCAAGCAGCAGAGTAAGTAGCTGCTATTCAGAGATATGAAAACAAGAAAGCCTCAAGTTTACAAGTGAAAAATCAAGGAGGACATTTATGGAGTGATTTAGGACCAAGCATTACCATCCCAGGTCAGTTACCCTGTCAATTTATTCTGCTTTGACAGTAGAAGAGCACCATTTGTAAATCCGCAAGAACAGAAAAGGCTCCCATTAAAAAGCATTCATTTCAAGGATCGTTAAAAATGGACAATTTAATTTGCATTTCAAAGGTAGATTCAGAAAAGATTAATTTGGCAGTATGACTAATGGGAAAGTTTGATGGCATAAATTATTATCTTTTGTCTTAAGGAAAATACAGTATATAATAACAAGGTACTTAAAAAGAAACTAAAAAGATTTCAAAGCAACGATATTAAGGATTTAACAAAGATAAGAAGACAATGACACCAACTAGCCCTCAAAAAGAACTCCAAACCATTTTATTTTATTTTATTTTATTTTATTTTATTTTATTTTATTTTATTTTAAAGTAATCTCTGTGCTCAACGTGGGCCTTGAACTCATGACCTGGAGATCAAGAGTTGCATGCTCTAGCCAGCCAGGTGCCCACAAACCATTTTAAAATCCATAAATAGCAAGATTAATGTCTCATTCATTTATTTATTCAACAACCATTTATTGAGTGCCTACTGTGAGCCAGGATACATTCTAGGAGTTGGCCTTCAGAGGTCAGGTTTACCATCCTGGCCCTCAAGTTGCTCACAGGCTTGCAGGGAAGATGGATCAGCAAACAAAGTTGTACCAGGCGTCAAGGCGCTCTATTCAAACTATAAAGGGAAGCAACGGAGGGACATCTACCCCAGACTAAGAAAGAGAAGGCTTCTCGGGGGACGTCTAGCCCTAAATTTCAAGGATAAAGAAGAGTTAGCCAGGCAAAGAAAGAGCGGAAAGGAATTCCAGGCAGAGGGAAGAGAATCTGCATTCGGGGAGGTAGAAAGGGAGGCGGTGTGCCTGGAGCTTAGGGAGTGTGCGCACGTGTGTGGGGGCGTGTATTAGAGGCGAGGTGCCTTCTGCATCCAGGCGGTGCACGGCCAAACACAGAGCCAGCAACGAGGACAAAGTGGACAAAGGGCCAGCTGACATCCGAGTTATGTAAAGACCATCTCAACAAAGCAAAACACACACCAAGAGGAAAGATATTGCCACGTGACATTTACAATGTGGACCAAATCTCTAAAAAGAAAGAGTCACTGAGTGAATTTAAAAATTTAAAAACCAAACCCAACCTGGGTGGCTCAGTCAGTTAGGCATCCAACTCTTGATTTCGGCTCAGGTCCTGATCTCAGGGTCCTGGGATGGAGCCCGCATCAGGCTCCCTGCTCAGCAGGGAATCTGCTTCAGGATTCTTTCTCTCCATCTGCCCCTCTCCTGCCTCTAATAAATAAATAAATCTTAAGAGAAAAAAAGAAAACCCAACCCAAGGATTTGATGACTTTTGGATTATGTCCAAAGATGCATTGAAAGTAAAAAGAAAAGGTAAACTGAAATTAATGCCTGTGTAAATGGAAGAGAGGCAGGCGTTTTAATCATGATCTCTGACAAAACAGAATTTAAACAAAAGCCCAAGGAAATAACAACGTTGGCACATTAGAATGATAAAAGGCACAGTGAATAATGAAAACATGGCAATATTCATTAGGTACCACACGGTTTCGTAACAACAAAATATATATATGAAAAGGTGACAGTTATCCAAGAAAAAAACAAATAAAACTCGGGATTCCTTAGTACCCTGGTTTCAGAATATGGCAGATCAAATAAACAAAAAGATGGTAGAAAACATCACAGAGCTGAAGAGCACCACCAGTCAGGCAGAATTAACAAAGGGTTTCAGAGAACTAGAAGCAAAATTAGAGAATCTACCTTTTAAAAATGTATATAGGGCGCCTGGGTGGCTCAGTTGGTTGGGCATCTGCCTTCGGCTCAGGTCATGATCTCAGGGTCCTGGGATCAAGCCCCACGTCCAGCTCAGCAAGGGGGTCTGCTTGTCCCTCTCCCTCTGCCCCCCCCCCATGCTCTCTCTCTCTCTTGCTCTCCTCTCTCAAATAAATAAATAAAATATTAAAAAAAATAAAATAAAAATGTATATGAATCTCACACTCCAAATAATCGTATATTGGGTTAAGAAGTTTCAAGTAAATAGAATAGACAGGCCATATGTTGATAAAATCAGAAATACAATAGCAAACATGTGGACGGTGTTTGTTACGTGACAGGCGCTGTTGTGTGTGTGTTTACAAATATTAACTTATTTAATTTTCACCATAACCTGATGAAGTCAGTATTATTAGGATCCTCATTTTACAAATGAGAAAACTGAACAGAGAAGTTACTGGCCAAGGAAAGTGAGGAAGTGAGAGCCACCCCACTGGGTCCACAGGGGTAGCTGTCCAGATCCCACTTTCCCATCCTGGGAGCCCCAGTGACACTCAGACATGGCTCCTCAGGGGTCATGTCTGTCTTGTATCTCCCCACTGGACCCGGAAGTGGACACCTGGCCCCAGCCAGGTCAATAGATTTTCTCTCCCAGAAGCTGAAACCTGCCAAGAGAGATCCAGAGGCTTGACTTGATTTCCTAGCTCGGTCCCCTTGAAGCAAGGGGACTCTGGAGGACTCAGCCCCGGCTGGGCTACCAGGCATCTGCATCCCAGAGCTGGCTCATCAGCAATTCCTTTACTTTTTTTTTTTAAGTATATTTATTTATTTAAATAATCTCTGCACCTAATGTGGGGCTCGAGCTCACAACCCTGAGATCAAGAGTCTCATGCTCCACCTACTGAGCCAGCCAGGCGCTCATCTCTTCCTTTACTATTAAGAGCTGCCCCAGGGGCGCCTGGGTGGCTCGGTTGTTGAGCGTCTGCCTTCGGCTCAGGTCATGATCCCAGGGTCCTGGGATCGAGCCCCGCATCGGGCTGGCTGCTCAGCTGGAAGCCTGCTTCTCCCTCTCCCTCTCCCACTCCCCCTGCTTGTGTTCCCTCTCTCACTGTCTCTCTCTCTGTCAAAAAATAAATTAAAAAAAAAAAAAAGAAGAAGAAGAGCTGCCCCAGGACCCTTCCAACACTTTACACTTTTGCCTAAGTTACCCAGGACCCAGAGGAGCCTTAACTAATACCCCCAACAGAATTTAAAACACTTCCCACCATAACAATCGAGTTACAGAGAAAGTCCACAAAAATTGCTGACATCTTATTTTAAAAACAAACTCCATGCACCAAAATTCATCAATGCAAAACGTTATTTAGAAGAAAATAGATTTCTCTCAATAAATATATTAAGAAGAAGGCAAAAGGAAGGTGCCTGGGTGGCTCAGTCAGTTAAGTGTCCAACTCTTGATTTTGGCTCAGGTTCTGATCTCAGGGTCGTGGGATCGAGCCCCGTGTGGGGCTCTGCACTGGCCATAGAGCCTGCTTAAGATTCTCTCTCCCTCTCCTCCTGCTCCTCACCCCCTCCCACCCCTGCTCGAGCTCTCTCTAGAATAAACAATTAAAAAATAAAAATGAAATAAAAATAAAGAAGGCAAAAGGAAGACATAAAATGATCTCAGCTGAAGGATTTAGAAAAGGAACAAAGCCATCAAGCATTGTTCAACGGAATAGCACTTAACAAACTGGAGACTTAAAAAAATAGAAAAGTTAAACCAATGATTAGTTCTTCAAAGGGTTAATCAAAATAATAAACCATTGAATTAAACTTTAAAAAAAAAAACAAAACACGAGAAAGAATTAAGGAAGTGAGAAAGCTATTAATTCCACAAGGGGAGGGAATTGGCAGGAAAAATAGAATCACACCCGTGTAATATAAAGTCACGGATTAGCTGTGCTTGTAGGCTTAAATTACACATTTATTAAATCTGTGTATGGTTAAGCTACACTGTATCTTTGCCTCCTACCAGCTAATTCCTCTGGGTTTTTTTTTTTTTAAAGATTTTATTTATTTATTTGAGAGAGAGAGTGAGAGAGAGCATGAGAGGGGGGAGGGTCAGAGGGAGAAGCAGACCCCCTGCTGAGCAAGGAGCCCGATGCGGGACTCGATCCCAGGACTCCAGGATCATGACCTGAGCCACCCAGGCGCCCCTCCTCTGGGTTTTTTTGTTTTTGTTTTTTTTTTAAGTGCCCTCTTAAAGAAACCTGCCAGGAGTTACAAATCAGAATACTCAAATCTCAGAAGATGGAACCCACTCCACAAGGGGTCACATCCTGGTGCCGGAGCATCCACGGGGTCCTCTGAGATGAGCCAGCAGTTAGGTTAGTGGCTTTTACCACAACTCTCCCCCCAGCGCCGTCCCCAAGGACTCTCACTGCCACTCCCCTGCAGGGTGGGCCCTGCGCCCATTCTCCATACTCACAGTCCACCTCCACTCACACACCCCTACCCCTTGCAAGGTGCTGGTGCTACTGGGGTGTCTGCCAAATGCACAAATCCCCAAACCACCACCACCCTGGCCTGTTTCAGGGGAAGCTCGAAGCCCCTCTCTCTTCCTTCTGCCCCTCTCAAACCTTTCTCAGTCCGGCTCCTCACCTCTTAAAGCCTAGGGCATTCACCCCCAAAATGGGGTGACGACTCTCTGCTGGACGCCTGGCATTTCTGCTTTTACCTCAGCATCCCCCAAAACCATTTATGAACCCCTGAAGCAATGAAAGGCAGACTCTTGCTTCCTTGGAACAGAAGAGAAGAAATATTCACCGCCGCAAGAGACAGACACAAATGACAATCTAGCCTGCCATGGTCCCACGTGGGTTTCGAGGAGGACTCCTCAGCTCCATGAGCGAGAACTGCCCATGGCTGGAGCAGGTTGTCAGGGGTGCTGCTTTGGGCATCCACCGAGGAGGGGGACGGGAAGGAAGGGGGAGGAGCACGCCACAGAAAGAGGTGCTGGACCCTTTGACAGCATGGCTATCATCCTTGTAAGTAGGCAAATGCAATTCTTTTTTTTTTTTTAAGATTTTATTTATTTATTTGAGAGAAAGAGAGCACAAGTGGGGGGAGGGGTAGAGGGAGAAGCAGACTCCCGCGGAGCAGGGAGCCCGATGGCGGGATTCGATCCTAGAACCCCGGGATCCTGACCTGAGCTGAAGACAGATGTTTAACTGACTGAGCCACCCAGGCGCCCAGAAAACGCAATTCTTAAGAGGCTAGGAAATATCTCACCAGTAGAAAAAGAAATCTATTTTTTTTCTATTTTCTGGAAAAAAATAGGCTATTCTAAAGAATAAGTCAATGTAATGGGTAACTGGAACAATAAATGAAGATCTGTAGTCTTATGGATTTTCCCTGAGAACACTGCTGTTGAAAATTATTAGGAATAGCAGCACCTGGGTGGCTCAGTTGGGTAAGCATCTGACTCTCCATTTCGGCTCAGGTCATGGTCTTAGGGTCGTGAGATGGAGCCCTGCTTGGGGCTCCGAGCTGGGTATGGAGTCTGCTTGAGATTCTCTCTCTCCCTCTCCCTCCCCCGCCCTCACATGCACACACTCTCTCTCTCTCTCAAAAAAAAAAAAATTGTTAGGAATAAATTATCAGAAATAGAAAGCAATTACGGAAGGACAGTCATCCGTAAGTCTTGTTACTGAACACCTGCCCAATGTGTTAAGTATTTGTTATCAAACAACTGACTGTGATTCATCAGATTATAAGATCGATTTCATGTCTTTTGGAATTGGGAAATATAGATCTAAACCTAAAAATATATCCCAAAATGCACCATTACAAAGCATCAGGGGAATTGTGCTACTTTAGTTAGATTAAGAAATTATCCTAAAAGAGTAAGATGGCAGTTTGCTAATACATTAATATTTAGCAAATTATAATTATAATTATTATAATAATACAATTAGGATAGTAATAATTATTTTATAATAGCCAGTAGACTAAGTGCTAACTTGTGGCCTATTCTTTTCTAAGCACCGTGTGGGTTTTAACATATCTAATCCTCATGAAAAGGCAGTTACTTTGGGGGCCCCTGGCTGGCTCAGTTGGTAGAGCACACCACTCTTGATCTTGGGGTTGTAAGTTTGAGCCCTATGTGGGGTGTAGAGATCACCTAAACATAAAAAGTCTTTAAAAAAAAAGGAGTTACTTTTACTGCCCCCTTTTTGAGGTGAAAATTGAAGCCCAGAGAAGTTAAGACACTTACCCAATGTCACACAGCTACTGCATGGTGAAGTTGGGACTTGAGCACAGTAACTATAGCTCCCCCTAGGTCCCTTTTCTATTTTTATCAAAGTAATGCAAGCTTACTGGTTAAAGGAAAGATGGTCCTGTAATGAAATCAGTAGTGCCCTAGCCCACCCTCCCCCTCCAATCAATCCTGCTCATCAGAGGCAACAATTTTCTTGATAATATTTAAATGGTTACACAGTACATTTGACTTTTTTTAGTGTATAGTTCCACGTGTTTAACACAGACACATATTTGGGTAAACGCCACCACAATCAGAGCACAGAACTGTTCCATCACCGCCAATGTCCATCATGCTGTTCATTTATAGTCATGCTGCCCATCCAGATCTAACCCTTGGCAGCCACTGGTATGTTCTCCATCATTATGGTTTTATCTTTGCAAGAGTGACATACAAACGGAATCATGCAGTATGTAACCTTTTGAGACTGGCTTCTTTCGTTCAGCATAATGCCTTTGCAATTCATTCAAGGGATTGTATGTATTAGTAGCTTATTCTTTTTTATTGCTTAGTAGTATTCTGTTTTATGGATGTACCACAGTTCATTTATCCATTTCACCGTGGATGGACCTTTGGACTGTTTCCAGTTTGGAGCCATTACAAACAAAGCCACTAAGGATTTGGGTAAAATTTTTGTGTAAACATAGTTATCATTTCACTTGGGTAAATACTGAGGAGTGTGATGGCTGGGTCGTAGGGTAAGACTATGTTTAACTTTAACAAAACTGCCAAACTTACGGTTTTGGATTCCCACAGCAACTTATGAGAGTTTTATTGTTTCACATCCTTATCAGCACTTGGTATTATAGGTTTTGTTTTGTTGTGTTTAATGTCAATGGTGTAGAGGCATCTCATTGTGGTTTTGATTTGCATCTCCCTATTGCTTAATGATATTGAGCATCTTTTTATCTGCATATTTTCCATCCATATATCTTCTTTGGTAAAGTGTCTGTTCACATCTTTTTGCCAATTTGTTATTGGGTTACTCTTTTCTTATTATTGAGTTTTGAGTGTTCTGTGTGTGTGTGTGTGTGTGTGTGTGTGTGTTGTTTTTTTGAGGGCTCTTTATATATTCTGGATACGATAACTGGTGAAGCTGGTTAGGTGACTTGCAAGTACTTTCTCTCAGTCTGTGTCTTGTCTTTTCATTAGCTTAACAGTGTCTTTCAAAAAGGAGACATTCTTAATTTTAATGAAGTCCAACTTACTAATTTTTAAAAATGAATTGTTTTTGAATTATAGAAAAGAAATCATTGCCTAACCCAAGGTCACAAACATTTCTTCCTATGCTTTCTTCTGGAAGTTTTACAATTTTAGGTTTTATATTTAGATCTATGATCAGTTTTGGGTTAATTTTCATATATTGTACAAAGGATGGGTTGAAGTTTATTTTTTATGTAGAGATGTCCAATTTTTCCAGCACTATATTCTGCAAAGACTGTCCTTTCTCCATTGGATTGCCTTTGCACATTTGCTGAAAATCCACCTGCCATGTTTCTGTGAGTTTGTTTCTGAATTCTCTGTTCCATTGATCTATGTATTTATGCTTTCCTCAATAGTACAATGTTTTATTAATGGTAGCTATATAGCAAGTCTTGAAATAAGGTAAGGGGAGTCTTCCAAATCTGTTCTTTTTAAAATTTGTTTATTCTTGTTCCTTTGCTTTTCCATATAAAATTTAGAACCATCTTGTCAATTTCATAAACAAAAAAATCCTGCTGGGATTTTTTTTTTCCCGTTGTATTGAATCTGTAGATCAATTTGAAAAGAAGTGCCATCTTAGCAATATTCATTGTTTTGCAGTTTTGGGCATGCAATCCTGCACATATATTGTTAAATTTATATCTAAGTATTTCGTGGTTTTTGGTGATTTTGAAAGTAGAGCTTTTTTTAGTTCAGTTTACAATTGTTTATTGCTAGTTGTTGGAGGCAGGATTCCAACTTGTGATGTCCACCCTCTGTGTGATCCCCTCCTGTTGAATGCTAGCAGAGCATTTCAATCAGTAGGCAAAGGTGAAGACCTTTTGTGGATCTAATTAAGATCACTTGACTTTGAGTTACTCAAAAGGGAGATGATCCTGGGTGAGCTTGATCTAATCAGGTGGCCACTTTCAAAGAGGGTCTACAGACCAAGCATGGGAGAAGTCAGAGAGATGCTTTCCTACAAGCCCCAAAAGAGAAAACAAGCAGTGAGGTGATCTGCCTCAGAAAGGGCCTAGGCCTCTGGGAGCTGAGGGTTCTGCGCAAGGAAGTGAATTCTGTGCCAACCTGAAGGAGCCTGAAAGTGGACCCTGAGCCTTAGATGAGATTGCAGCCCCAGCTAAAACTTCCATTTCAGCCTGTTCAGAGCTTGGAGCAGAGCGTGGAGCATTTAACCTGTATTTAGACTCCAAACCCATGGAAACTGTGAGATAATAAATTTCTGTTGTTTCAGCCCATTAAATTTGTAGCCATTTGGTACATAACAATAGAAAACTAATACACTAGTACATAAAAATATGATTAATTTTTCTGTATTGGTTGTGTGTTCTGCAATCTGACATACTCACTTATGGTTCTAGTAGACCTTTAACATTTGTTGAGATTTTCTACAAAGACACTTACATCACCAGTGAATAGAAAATGAATTATTCATTTCCAAACTGTTTTCTTTTTATTTCCTTTTCTTGCTTTATTGCACTGGCTAGAACCTCCAGTACAATGTTCAATAGGAGTAGTGAGAGCAGACATCCTTGCTGTCCCTAGTCCTGAGAGGAAAGTATCTGTGTTCCTTGTTAAGTATGATGTTAGGGGCAGGTGTTTGCAGATATTCTTTATCAGACTGATAAAGTGTCCCTTTCTATTTCTTTCAGTTTTTAAAACTGAGAATGTTGTTGAATTTTGTCAAAAGTTTTTTCTGCATCTGTTGAGATGATCATATGGCCTTTTTTTAATTTGTTGATATGGTGAATTACATAGATTTATTTTTAAATGTTGAACTGGCATTACATTCTCAGGGTAAACCCCACATAGTCACATGTCTGTTTCACTGGATTCTGACTGATAGCATTTTGTTAAGGATTTTTGCCTTCATATTCATGAAGATGTTAATCCTTTCTTTCCTTCCCTTGTAAAGTCTGCCTGGTTGTGGTATCAGGGTAATACTGGCCTCATATAATTCAATTAAAATTTTCTTGAGAATGCTGGGGTTTTTTTCTTTTTCCTTTTTAGCAGGCAATCCACCCAGTTAGGTTCAGAAAGAAGTTCTATCTTGCTTTCTGTGGATAGTGGTTCCAATCTCCATTTAATTTTCCAAGACTTCATTATGCTGCCTTGGGTCTGTCTCATGCACACACAGGTCAGAAGTGAGCCCCAGAATTATGTGGGTTCACACAGGATTAGGGAACCACTTTTTTTTAAATAATCTCTACACCCAACATGGGGCTCAAACTCACCACCCTGAGATCAAGAGTCACATGCTTTACTGACTGAGCCATCCAGGCACCCCTAGGGAACCACTTTTGCCCCCCCTTCTCTCCAAGGCTTTTTCCACACTCTTGGGCTCACAGGTACCCCCTTCCCCATTCCTCTGGGCAGAAACATGGGTTTTCTCTCAGAGGTTCAGCTGCCTGTTCCACCATAACCCCACAGCTCTGCAGCTGACATCTGCCCTGGGGGCAAAGCCATGAGAGAAAAGACAAAAACAAAATTATGGTCCCATCTTCCACCCCTACCCACTCTTCAGACCACAGGGGCCCCTTTTCTTGAGTTCTGTGGCCAGAAATAAAGGGTTTCCATTTGAGTTTTGCCCTTGCAGTTCTGTGATCGGTGCCCACCTTCAAGACAAAGCCATAAGAGAAAAGAGGGAGGAAAAAAAAAATCTGAGCAACACACTCTCTTGTGGGCTACTTCTCCAAGTTTTGACACCCTGCCACCCCCACCCCTGCCAATCTGCCTGCGTTTGGTCGCCCATCAGAATTCTCAGTAGGTATTTTTTGCATTTTGTCCAGAATCTTTCATTTTCATCAGGGCAGAGAGAGGCTATGGTGGGGCTTGCGCCATCTTACCTGGAAGCAGAAACCCAGCCAGGAGTTCTTGATATCTGCTAGCAACTTGATTTCATTTGGCTAACATTCCCCTAATGCTGGGGACCTGGAACTACTGACTCCTATGGGAAGAATCTGAGCAGTCATAAATACTCTTTCACCTGAGTCAAGGAAGACAGATATTTATACTGAAACACGTCACAGGGATGTCCGGCTGGCTCAGATGGTAGAGCATGTGACTCTTGATCTTGGGTTGTGAGTTCAAGCCCCACGTTAAGTATAGAGATTACTTACAAATAAAATCCTAAAAAAAAAAAAAAAGGAAAGAAAGAAATATGTCACAGAAAAGTTTGACAAATGTCTAATCTTGAATAGTCCAAGTAAAGTTAGAGATGGCTTCACATCGTCGTTGAATAGCTGCCTTCCCTACAAGCTCCCAGGCTTAAAAACCAAACCTTTTTTCTGATTGGCACAGCCCAAGTGTAGTGAGAATCCACCTACCTGAGGAGGCTTGGTGTCACTGTCGCCAGGAGCCGCCTGCCCCACAGAAACTCCTTTCAGGCAGAGCCTTCCCCCTTGCGGAGGTAAAACACTGGATACTCAGCTGTGTCCTCATAGTAAACTCGACTTTCATCAAAGTCATTTAAGTGGATCTCTGTTTCTTCCAACAAAGAAAAACAAACTAAAGCAGGAGCACTGAGCAGTATATGAAAAGAAATAGAAATAAGAGACATAGGGAGCCCTGGGTGGCGCAGTCGGTTAAGCATCCAACTCTGGGTTTCAGCTCAGGTCCTGATCTCAGGATCTTGAGATCAAGCCCCGCATCAGGCTCCAAGCTCAGTGAGGAGTCTGCTTAAGTTTTTCTCTCCCTCTCCATCTGCCCCTCCCCCTCCCCCCTCTCAAAATAAATAAATAAATCTAAAAAAAGGAAGAAGAGACGCAAATATTGAGAAGGAAAAACAGAATTAGCATTATTTGCAAAAAGCAGTAGCTAATGTTCAGAGCATTTACTGTATGCCAGGCACGCCTCTTAGACTTTGCAGATGCTTTATCTGTAAGGATAATCTTACAGGATCATCTCAGCGCCCTGGAGGGATGGCCTGCTCTGTTTGCCGCTGGGAGTAAACCCAAGTATGAAGTCCGTAGGTAACTGGCCTGAGGACAGACAGCTCCAGCGAGGGGTGGAAGCGGGGATGGGAAGCCAGACAGTGGGGCTGCAGAGCCCCCACCCAAACCACCATGCTGCCCTGTTACTGTGTAGTCACTCTGCATTGCAGGATTATGATACCGTCCCTACAGAGGCCACTGGCGTCTAGCATGTTCCACTCAAAGGTTGGAAGTTCCTTTAAAGTTAAGCTATTTTTTAAAATATTACATATGTGATATATTTGACCTGGTTAAAACAATGAAAACATTAGAAAAGGATATTAAGCAAAATATTAATGTATCATTAAGAGCAGTTTCCTTTCTATCGATCCAGTAAGGTTTTAGGCACCCATGTGCATATATATAAATGCAACAGTTTAGGCGTAAGGTTAATATTTTTATTTTTACAGAAATAGTAATACGCCACTTATACTATTCTAAAACTTAAAAAAAAAAAAATCTTAGCGTATTTGGGCCAACCTTCCAGATTTTTTCCTTTAAAAAGCCACGTAGTGGGGCATCTGGCTGGCTCAGTCAATAGGGTATGCGACTCTTGATCTCAGGGTTGTTTAAGTTCAAGCCCCACACTGGGTGTAGAGATTACTTAAAAATAAAATCTTAAAAAATTTAAAATTAGGGCGCCTGGGTGGCTCAGTTGGTTAAGTGACTGCCTTTGGCTCAGGTCATGATCCCGGAGTCCCGGGATCGAGTCCCACATCGGGCTCCCTGCTCGGCGGGGAGTCTGCTTCTCCCTCTAACCCTACCCCCTCTTACGCTCTCTCTCTCACTCTCTCTCTCTAATAAATAAATTAAAAAAAAAATTTAAAATTAAAAAAGAGCCACATAGTATTCCATTGTCGATGTGTGTCCTTGCAGTTGACACTTGAACAACATGGGTTTGAACTGCTTGGGTCCACTTACACATAGACTTTTTTCGACGAATATATTGGAAAACTTTTTGGAGATTTGTGACAATTTGAAAAAAACTTGCAGATAAACCACGTAGCCTAGAAATACAAAAAAAAAAAAAGAAAGAAAGAAAAAGTTAGGTGTTATTGTCAGAATACAGTATATAACATGTAACATACAAGATACGTGTTGATCACCTGTTTATGTTACAAGTAAGGCTTCTGGTCAACAGTAGGCTATCAGTAAAGTTTTGGGGGAGCAAAAGTTACAGTGGATTTTTGACTATATGGGGGCGTTGATGTCCCTAATCTCTACATTATTCAACAATCAACTGTATTTTATTTTTACCAGTTCACTCTTGGTGGACGAATAGCTTGTTTTCTAGGTTTTACTATTATAAATAATGCTACCATAAATATATTTTTATAGATCTTTGTACATGTGCTGATTAAGGGGATATGTGCATTTCAAAGTTAATAGGAAATGTCAAGTTATTACAAAATTTGCAATTCTTTCTATCTGAAGGTTTAGAATAAGCTTTTCAAAACCTACATTTTCTCATTGCACTCTCCCACGGAGAACCTCTGAGAGCTTTTCATTGCGGAGAGAACAGACTACGCTCCTCCATGTGCACACAAAGCTCTCTGCAGGCCCGCTCTATGCGGTCTTCTCAGCCTCATCCCTTCTTCCCATGCACGTTATTCCTCAACCACGCTGAGCAGCGTCTCATTCCTGGGGGACATCAGAATCTTTAGGATCCCATAGCTCGGCACAAGCTTTATTCTCTGCCTGGAATGCCCTTTTCCTTGTGCTCATTCTTCAAGATCCAACTTAAATGTCTTAGTACTTATGAAACCTTTCTTGGTGCTTGGGGCAAAGTCTGTCCCATGTCCCCACAGCTCCGGGAAGGCTCTTACTACAGTATTACCATTGGCCTCACATGTCCGACTCTATCACTAAAATCTAAGCTCCCTGAGGCCATGTGTTATCTATTTTTGAGTCCACAGTGTCTAGCCTGTACTGGGTACAGGGGAGAAGCTCAGTAAGTGTTTGCTGACCAAGTAAGCAGACAAACAGAGGAGGAAGGATAGATCTTGTAAACAAAGAGCATCTATTACAGTTTTGTAGACGGTTACTTAGAGCAAATGTGGATGGATTTATTTAGCATACACCTTTTCTATTAATTTAACACCATACTCACACACAGTTCTCTATGTACATGAGCTACAAATGAGCAAATCTGAAGTCCATAATTTGGTAAGATGTTGAATAAGTAATCATATTAACCTATTAACACAAAGGTAGTTCCGTAAAGTACCCATTAAAGCAACAAAGCACATTTTTTGGACAAACATTTCCAATAATCGATTTAGATACTTGTAAGTTTTACTAAGTACCTAATATGCTTGGCTCACTAGCAGACCCTTTCGTGTCTGTTGAATTATCACAGCGAAGAGACGATTAAGTATCATCCCAATTTCATTGGCAAGAAAACAGGCTCAAAGAGTCTACCTACCTAGTCCAAGGCCACATACACATATAAGCCAGAAGCTTAGGGTTCCGATGCAAAGCTGCTGGTTCCAAACCTAGTACGCTACTCACCAACCTGCAAATACCTGAATAGCACACTGGGTTCACCTCTGAGCATTTTCACCTGCCTTAGTGTGTGCGCCACTGAGTGGAACAGACTCTTCCAAGAAACACGGGGTTGCTCAGACATCCCCACCTGCATACAGGTTTGCTCCTAATGTCAGTGTTGGATTTCCAAGACATGAAATCGGCAGTTAGAGGAATGGCAAAAAACCAGATGAAACCAAACAACAAACAAACAAAGAAACAAACAGCGGCCAGAAAAAATTATTTCTGTGTGAAATAAGGCAGAGTAACAATTCTGTCTTCTGATCAATGGCATTTGTAAGAAAAACTACTTCTCAGGGCACCTGGCTGGCTCAGTTGATGGAGCCTATGATTCTTGATCTCGGGGTTGTAGGTTCGAGCCCCATGTTGGGTGTAGAGATTACTTAAAAATAAAATCTTTAAAAAAAATACAAAAAGAAAAATTACTCTTAGTTTGAATAATGAAAATGGATTCCACTGCCAATTTCAGCTTACTTATTTCATGGTCACTGGGAAGAGAAATTACATTTAAAAACCAGTACCGAACAAGAGTAAGGTTAAAGATTTGGGGGTTTTTTTGTTTTTGTTTTTTAGGTTTTTTGTTTTGTTTTCTTTTCTTTTCTTTACTAAATCTTTAAATGCTTTACTAGAGGCTGAAAAATAAGGGATATTTTTTGTTTTTTTTTTTAAGAATCAAACATTCAGAAAGTTAGGCAACAAAAATTGATCGGTGGAATTTTGTAGGAAGAAAATCTAACTTCTTACAATAGCTTTTTACCTCACTGAATATTTATAGTGGAGCCCCCCCCGAAGAGTTTTTTTCTTCTGAAGTTCAAGAATTACAATTCACATTGTAATTATAATTACTTAAAAATCTATCTATATGAGTTTCGTTATATCACATGGAATTAAAATGAGGGAAGCTCTGCCCCCTGACCCGACTAAAGTTTAGGTACAAATGCAAGAGTTTTCCAGAAAGGAGGATCATGTCTTCTTTTTCCCTTCATATCATTGCTCTTCACCATGGATAGACTATGACCCACGTTCTGGGAAGATGTTCCTCATTGCTATGGTTACGGGACACCCTGTGTCACCCCCCTGAGGGTGCATTCCAGTGCTTTCCATAATGCAGCAGTTTCCCAAGGGCAGGTCTCCCTGGCACCCAATGGGCAGATTGTCATTGAGTTCCACCAGTGTGGAACCTTAGCAAACGTCACCATCACCCAGCGGCGTGGCCTTACCGTCTTCAATAAGGTCTGTATCCCAGCCTTAGCTGGGGGAAAGGGGCCCCCTTTCAGGTTTCTTCCTTTTTTAGATGCTCTAACTCAGCCCTGGAAATAATAACTACCCCTACACCTTCTTTTCCTGTATTCTTCTGGGTTCTCTCTACCTCTTAGTAGGTAATCCCATGTTAGAATTAATAATTCTTTATATTAGGGCGCCTGGGTGGCTCAGTTGGTTGGGCGACTGCCTTCAGCTCAGGTCATGATCCTGGAGTCCCGGGATCGAGTCCCCTATCGGGCTCCCTGCTCAGCAGGGAGTCTGCTTCTCCCTCTCCCGCTCCCCCCTCTCGTGCTCACTCTCTCTCAAATAAATAAAGTCTTTAAAAAAAAATAATTCTTTATATTAAACACACCCTTGTTGAGATTACTGTGTGGTTTCTTTCTCATGAATGGACCCCGACGGACACAGTGAGGTATTCCCATCATAATTTATAATAAAGTCTCCCATTTGTCGAGTGTCTCTGATGAGGGGGACATGGCATGAAGCACGCTGTAACCGTTATCTGCCTGAATCCTACCAAGAATGCTGTGATGTTGATATCATTGTCTGCATTTTCAGATGAGGAAATTCAGGTTCGGTGTTGTTTAGGTACGAAAGGACATGCCCGGTCTAGTGGACTCAAAGCCTATGCCCTTAACCATTGCAGGTTAAGAAAGCTACACGGGGGCGCCTGGGGGGCGCAGTCATTTGAGGGTCCGACTCTTGATTTCAGCTCAGGTCATGATCTCAGGGTCATGCAATCGAGCCCCACGTCAAGCTCTGAGCTGAGCATGGAACCTGCTTCGGATTCTCCCTCTCCCTCTGCCCTTCCCCATTCATGAGCTCTAGCTCTCTCTTTCCATAAAAAAAAAAAAAAACAAAAACCACAACCTGATGTAAGTAAGACAGAGGTACCTCCTGCATTCATCCACGGCTGAAATCACAAGGTGTCTCAGAAAACCTATAAACAACTAAAATTGTCTTCCCTCATAAGTATGTTCATCTGCTCCAGGGCAAACTGCCTTCCTTGATAGTTGTCAGCTAATCAGCACATCCAAAGACAAAAAAAACCCCAAAAAACCAAAAGCAATCTCTGGTCCACAGATGGTCTGCAATTTTTACTTTTATAAACCTTGCCCTGCCTTTTTTCAGTGATATTTGATTTACAGATAATTGATCTCCCTTGTATACAAGTTAGGTTTCTTTTTTTTTTTTTTAAAGATTTTATTTATTTATTTGAGACAGAGAGAATGAGAGACAGAGAGCATGAGAGGGAGGAGGGTCAGAGGGAGAAGCAGACTCCCTGCCGAGCAGGGAGCCCGATGCGGGACTCGACCCCGGGACTCCAGGATCATGACCTGAGCCGAAGGCAGTCGCTTAACCAACTGAGCCACCCAGGCGCCCTACGAGTTAGGTTTCAGCTGGGCTTTTAACTATACTCATTTTTCTGAATTATTTTTGACAGTAATTGGTGGAGGTCCCAATGAGATCTGCTCACTGGAATGTGCTTCTAGGAGCCTGCAGGAGCGTGCAGCTTGCATGTACACCTCAGCTGGATCCCGTGAGCCCTGGCTTGCCTCCTTGTGGTTCCTCTGGTGCATGTCATTATGTGCCAGTTAAGTTCCTTCTCTCTTGAGTGTGGGTTATCCTTCTGCTCTGCCCATGGCTATTGTATGTGGGACGGAGGAACTGCCAGACAGATCACATAGTGACAGTTCTCTGGGAAGGTAGTGTTTTGGGGAGCTCCGGGGCCATTCTTCTCCCCAGGTGGCTGATAGGCCGCTAGTTCCCACACAGATGGATTCCAAGACTGTTGGGTTTCAAGGCTACCACAGAGTTAAAGAAAGGCGACGTGGAATAGGGCAGATTACGATGCCATTGTTCTTACCAAGATTCAGTCAGTTTTCTTGAAAAACAGGCTCTAGGTTGTTGCAAGCCTTTAGTTAATCTCCAGACTTCTGAAAAAGTTGATTTTGACCATTTTTGCTGGTGTTTTGGTTGCTTTTATGGAAGACTGGATTGTCGGAGATCCCTACTCCATCATTCTAGAAGTGCTTTGATAACAAGGTTTAAATAAATCATAAATTTGAGCCCTTAATTTGGCTGACATTCTTTCTGAACAAGTGCAACAGGAAACAGTACAAAACAAAATAGCAGGAATCAGCTGCAAATGCCTCCACAGTGACCTTATCTTGCCTGAGGAGATTTTTCCACTGTGTGAATGTGGATAGATTTCTAAACAGACTTTTATATCTTTGGCCACTTTGGGAGGAAGTTAATAAACTGAACTATAAAATCTCTTAAATTAAAAGATTACCTAGGGGCGCCTGGGTGGCTCGGGTCATGATCCCAGGGTCCTGGGATCGAGCCCCGCATCGGGCTCCCTGCTCGGCGGGAAGCCTCCTTCTCCCTCTCCCACTCCCCCTGCTTGTGTTCCCTCTCTTGCTGTCTCTCTCTCTCTCTGTCAATTAAATAAATGAATAAAATGTAAAAAAAAAAAAAGGATTGCCTATTCTGATTGATTTGTAGAGCTAGATAAACACCTGTAATAAAAAAAAAGAAATTTCTGAGTTGCAGTTTATTATTTAAACCTTTTCAAAGGACTAGCATTCTTTTTTTTTTTTTTAAAGATTTTATTTATTTTTTAGAGAGCGGGTGAGAGAGAAACAGCATGAGAGGGGAGAGGGTCAGAGGGAGAAGCAGGCTCCCCGCCGAGCCGGGAGCCCGATGTGGGACTCGATCCCAGGACCCTGGGATCATGACCTGAGCCGAAGGCAGACGCTTAACCATCTGAGCCACCCAGGCGCCCCAAAGGACTAGCATTCTTAAAGCATGTGGAGTTAATACTTATTTCTTCTCTAAGTATTCTTGAATTATGTTATCTTGATTTATACAAGCATTTGTTAATCTCCATAAAGTAAATTATCGGCCTTGGTTGTTAAATTATAAGGTAAAAAGCAAGAAAAATTTGAGTTGTTACCAGGCAAAAAAAAGAGAGAAAATACTAAGAAAAGGTCAGACATATTCAACAAAATGTAAAGGTTTTAAGAGTTTGGGTGTATAGGGCGCCTGGGTGGCTCAGTCGGTTAAGCGACTGCCTTCGGCTCAGGTCATGATCTCAGGGTCCTGGGATCAAGTCCCGCATCGGGCTCCCTGCTCCCTGGGAGCCTGCTTCTCCCTCTGCCTTTCTCTCTCGCTGTGTCTCTCTCTGTCAAATAAATAAATAAAATCTTTAAAAAAAAAAAAGAGTTTGGGTGTATAAATACAGAAAAATTCTATAAGGGCAAGTACCAGTAATATTACTAAACATGATTAATCCTTGGACAAATTATATTGCTTTGATACTTCTCGTTTTATTTTTATTTTTGAAGATTTTATTTATTTATTTGAGAGAGGGAGAAAGCATGAGCAGGCGGAGGGGCAGAAGGAGAAGCAGACTCCCCACTGGGTGCAGAGCCAGGCGTAGGGCTTGACCCCAGGACCCCGAGATCATGACCTGAGCCAAAGTCAGACACTTAACTGACTGAGCCACCCAGGCGCCCTTTCTTGTTTGAAAAGAACTGTGTCTTCTCCCTGATTTTGTGACAGTAAAAAAAAAAAAAAAAGCTCCCCTTGTATTCTAGCTGATATAAGGCCTGGGTTTATTTTCACGCAGAAAGCTTAATTAGTCTGAACTTCTTAAATTTCCAAATCTGTTTTTAATGGTCAAATAATACTTTCACTAAATGCTTTACATTATAAATGATTAATTATAATAACAGATACCTTCCAAAATAATTTACTCTTTAAAAAAAAGATTTTATTTATTTATTTGAGAGAGAGAGAGTGAGCGAGGAGAGGGCAAAGAGGGAGGGAGAGAAAGGGAGAGTCCCAAATGGACTCCACACTGAGCGCAGAGTCAGATGTGGGCCTAATCTCACAACCCTGAGATCATGACCTGAGCCGAAACCAAGAGTCGTACGCTTAACTGACTGAGCCCCCCCCAGGTGCCCCTAAAATAATCTACTCTTCTAAATTTCACATAATGCTACAGATTACACAAATTTTATTTTTCCATTTGCACGTGTATATAAAATTTTAGATGCCATATTTCTCTTATGTACTTTTTCTTCAAAAAGTGTATTCTCATCATCTGTACCATATTACACCACATGGTTTTATCATACTTAGCCATTATCCAATAAATGGACATCACTGGTCCCATTTTTCCGATTTTCTTTGACTACATCTCTATTTGCTAAAGGTGGGATCTTAGAAGTGATTACTGGACAAAAGTCATGAGCTCTTAAGCTTGTAAGATGTATAGTCAATGCCTTCACAGAGGTGTTGCACCAATTGGCAGTCCTACCAGCTCCATTTAAAAGGGCCTGTTTTGGGGCGCCCAGGTGGCTCAGTTGGTTAAGCACCTGCCTTCAGCTCAGGTCATGATCCCGGAATCCTGGGATCGCACCCTGCATCGGGCTCCCTGCTCAGCGGGGAGCTCGCTTCTCCCTCCCCTTCTGCTGTTCCCCCTGCTTGTGCTCTCTCACTCTCTGTCAAATAAATAAAATCTTTAAAAAGGGGGGGACCTATTTTACCACATTGGTATTTTCTTTCATTTTCTTTTCTTTTTTTTAGAGAGGGAGGGGGGAGAGAGAGAGAGAAAGAGAGCATCTTTTTTTTTTTTTTTAAGATCCATTTATTCATGAGAGAGCACATGAGAGAGGGGAGAGGCAAAGGCAGAGGGAGAGGTGAAGCAGACTCCCCTCTGAGCACAGAGCCCAGTGCGGGGGCTTCATCCCACAACCCCGAGATCATGACCTCAGCCCAAACCAAGAGTCTAACGCCCCAACTGACTGAGCCACCCAGGTGCCATGAGAGAAAGAATCTTAAGTAGGCTCCAGACCCAGCGTCTGGAGCATGAGTGTCAATAAATGGTTGGTTAAGTATCCGACTCTTGATTTCAGCTCAGGTCATGATCTCAGGGTCGTGAGATCGAGCCCTGTGTCAGGCTCCACGCTCAGCAGGGAGTCTGCTTGAGATTCTCTCTCCCTCTGCCCCTCTCCCCACAGTTGTACCCAGTCTCTCCCTCTCTCTCTCTCTCTCAAATAAATAAATAAATCTTAAAAAGGAAAACAAATAGTCCCTCAACCCCATCACCAACTTCTCTCTCTCCAGGGACCACTACTTTTATTTCTTTTAACTGATTTTTTTTCTCCATCTCTTTTTTTTCAAAGATTTTATTTATCTAGAGAGAGAGAGAGAGAGAGTGCACTACTTTTATTTCTTTTAACTGATTTTTTTTCCTCCATCTCTTTTTTTTTCAAAGATTTTATTTATCTAGAGAGAGAGAGAGAGAGAGTGCACTACTTTTGTTTCTTTTAACTGATTTTTGTTTCTCCATCTCTTTTTTTTTCAAAGATTTTATTTATCTAGAGAGAGAGAGAGAGCGTGCGCATGAGCAGGGGGGAGGTGCAGGGGGAGAGGCAGAGAGAGAATCTCAAGCAGACTGTGCTAAGCGCAGAGCCCAACTCGGGGCTCAATCTCACCATCCTGAGATCATGACCTGAGCGGAGATCAAGAGTCGGATACTTAAGCGACTGAGCCACCCAGGCACTCCTCGTTTTTTTTTATAGCTGAGAAAATTGAACTTGGTCAGTTGCACAGTTAGTGACTGAGCTAGCGTTCAAATCCAAGCATCCTGATGCCAGAACTGTGCACTTCACCATGGAGAGTCACGCGCACACACACACACACAGCACTCATGTATGCACTGAACACTTCTGGAAGGATATAAATACTGGTAGTATGTTATCAGTGGTTGCCTTTGGGGAGGGAAGTTCATAAGTGATAGGTATCTTAGATGAAAACAAAATAATTATTATTGAGCCCTTCTGTGTCATTGGTGTCTACTACGTGTTCTTTTTTTTCAATAACAAAAATGTTAGCACATTTTAAAAAGTCACATGGCAGATTTTGACTAGACATTGTGGTGATCATTTCAGGATATAGACAAATACTGAATCATTATGTTGTATACCTAAAACTAATATAATGCTGTATGTCAGTTATACCTCAATAAGAATAAAAATAAAATAAAAAGTCACACGACAGGGCGCCTGGGTGGCTCAGTCGTTGAGCGTCTGCCTTCGGCTCAGGTCATGATCCCAGGGTCCTGGGATCGAGTCCCACATCGGGCTCCCTGCTCTGCGGGAAGCCTGCTCCTCCTTCTCCCACTCCCCCTGCTTGTGTTCCTGCTCTCGCTGTGTCTCTCTCTGTCAAAAAAAATAAATAAAATCTTAAAAAAAAAAAAAAGTCACACGACATGAAAAATGATGAAACAGGAACAGTAGAATATTACATCCATGACTCTACTATGTGGAATATTTTTCTTTTCTTGTCCCTCACTTTTTTTTTTTTAAGTAAGCTCTACACCCAGCATGGGGCTCGAACTCACAACCCTGAGATCAAGAGTCCCATGCTCTATGGACTGAGCCAGCCAGGCACCCCCTGTCCCTCAATTTTTAGCTCAAAGTCCCAGTCAGCCTGCCATTGGCCCTAAATCCCTAGCAAAATCAAGAATTCTTGTGTAAATGCCTTATTATCTTTAGCTACATTTAATGACACCTCCTTAAAACTACAGAATTGGAATACCTTTTGTAACATTTATATGATAAATAAAATTACTCCCCTCTAATAGCAATTACAATTAGTGCCATAAGCCAGTTACTAACCCTAGCTCACGACTGTAAAGAAAGATTTTTAGTACTTACTTGTACATGGCCTCTCACAAAAGCAGGGTACAATTTGCTTTTTTTTGTCTGTGATATGACCCAGTGCAAAACCTAAAATGTGACGGACAGTCTTCTGATTTCACAGGACGGCGACTGTAACAGATCACATGTGAGTCTGTCCTCCCTCCAGTATTTTATAGGAGAAATTCATTATGTGGCTTATATACTCCCTAGAGAATGTTCAAAGTTATTTGTGAATGAGCTGCCTGAATTATGGGACAATTTAGGCAGTTGAAAACTGTTTCAAATTGACCACTAAACCAAAAAGTTTGCTGGGGATTATGAAATCAGATTGTAGTAAGGGATCCCAAGACGTCTGCCTATGTAGTCGTTCCCAAATATAGCTGGTCACCAGAATCATCTGAGGGACATTTGTTGTTCCTAATACAGATTGCTGGGTCCTCCCTAAAAATTCACTCACTCTGGGATGGGACCCAAACATTTGCAATCTATCACCTCTGATTTCTGCTGCTCGGCCAAGTTTGTGTATCACCGGGTTGGCTTATCCTACTCTATTTACCTACATAGTTTTGACTCATCTAATTGTGTTTTCCTGAAGTAGCTGGTTAGCCAATGAATAATGAAATGCCCTGTAACACATTTAAAGATACATTGAGCTGCATTGAGGGGCACCTGGGTGGCTCAGTCAGTTGAGCAACCGACTCTTGGTTTCAGTTCAGGTCATGATCTTGGGGTCATGGGATCCAACCTCACATAGGGCTCTGCGCTTGGCAGGGAGCCTGCTGGGGACTCTTTCCCTCTCTCTCTGCCCTCCCTCTGCTCACATGAGCCCTCTCTCTCTCTCTCTAAAATAAATAAATAAAACTTAAAAATAAATAAAGATACATTGGGCTGCATTTATATGGACTATGTGAGTTATAATGCATAGAACAATAATTCATATGTGTTCAGCTTTTTATAGTTAATAAAAGGCATTTGTAGATATTGTAATGGAAGCAGTAATGTGTGTAGTGGTCAAGAACACAGATTCCACTCTGAAACTTATAATACACTACATGTTAATTAATCGAACTTAAATAAAATTTTTAAAAAATACAGTTTCCAGGGGTGCCTGGGTGGCTCAGTCAGTTAAGTGTCTGACTCTTGATCTCGGCTCAGGTCTTGATCTCATGGTGGTCAGTTCAAGCCCTGCATTGGGCTCCATGCCAGGCAAGGCATTGACTTTAAAGAGAAAAAAAAAAAAAAAAGAATACAGATTCCAGGGTCAGACTTAGCTTAGCTTCTGAAGGAGATCAGAATCTGTATCCCAAAATATCCCACTCTGGTTTAAGGATTATTTTGAGCTGAAGGCAACCGAGAATCAACAGATGCAGGAAGTGCTTTCTGTCTTCCCTTATCTGCCTAAAAGCAGGACATGAATTTCCCCTTGTGAATGTGTTTCCCCCCGGTCCTGAAAAAATGAGAACAACACTTTAGTTATTGAGATATAAATAACAGACAATGTTATATTAGTTTCCATTTTACAACATATTGATTTGACAATTGTCTACATTTCTCAGTGCTCACCGTGGTAAGTATAGTCACCATCTGTCACCATACAATGTTGTTACCATATTACTCACTATATTCCCTATGCTGTACTTTTCATCTTGGTGACTTATTACTTTGTAGCTAGAGGCTTGTACCCCTTAAACCTCTTTATCTATTTTGCCCATCCTCCCACTCACCTCCCCTCTGGCAACCACCAGTTTGTCCTCTGTACCTAAGAGTTCATTTTTGTTTGTTTGTCTATTTTATCTATACTCCACATATAAGTAAAATCATATGGTATTTATCTTTCTCTGACTTATTTCACTTAGCATAATACCCATCCATGGTTTTGCAAATGGCAAGACCTCATTCTTTTTTATGGCTGAGTAATGTTCTATTGTATATTCTTTTCCATTCATCTGTCCATGGACACTTGGGCTGCTTCCTTATCTTGGCTATTATAAATAATGCTGCTATACACAGAGAAGTGCATGTATCTTTTTGAATTAGTGTTTTCATTTTCTTTAGGTAAGCACCAGTAATGGAATTACTGGATCATTTGGTAGTTCTATTTTTAATTTTTAAAGGAATCTCCATACTGTTTTCTCCAGTGGCTGTACCAGTGTGCATTCCCATCAACTGTGCACGGTGGTTCCTTTTTCTACATCCTCGCCAACACCTGGTGTTTCTTGTGTTTTTGATTTCAGCCATTCTGATATGTGTGAGGTGATATCTCATTGTGGTTTTAATTTGCATTTCCCTGATGATGAGTGATTTTGAGCATCTTTCTGTGTGTCTGTTGGCCATCTGCATGTCTTGTTTGGAGAAATGTCTGTTCATGTCTTCTGCCCATTTTAAATGGCTTATTTGTTTTTGTGTGTGAGTTGAGTTGTAGAAGTTCTTTATATATGTTAGATATTAACCCCTTATCAAATATATCATTTGCAAATATCTTCTCCCAATCAGTAGGTTGCCTCTTTGTCTTGCTGATCATTTCCTTTGCTATGCAAAAGCTTTTCATTTTGGTGTACTCCCAATAATTTATTTTTGCTTTTGTTTCCCTTGCCCCAGGAGAGAGATCCATAAATAAATGTTGCTAAGGGTGATGTCCAAGAGATTACTATGTTTTCTTTTAGGATTTTATGGTTTCAGGTCTCACATTTAAGTCTTTAATCCATAGTGACTTTATTGTTGTTTATGGTGTAAGAAGGTGATCTAGTTTCATTCCTTTGCATGTAGCTGTCCGTTTTCCCAGCACCATTTGTTGAAAAGACTGTCTTTTCCCCCATGGTATACTCAAGAATGGAGACAGACAACTGACACCAAGACAAGTTTGCATAAACAGATCTTACTAAAAATAATGCTTACCTTCCATCAGTTCTTTCAAATGTCTCCTAGTCACTTCCCCATGATTTATCATTCCTCAAAGTCCAGATCTCCTTTCTTTTGTTAAAATGGTATATTAGCCCTTAAGTCTGCTTTTTTGAGTTTTGATTCTTCACTGTAAACGCTCATGTGTGTAAATGTTATTAAAAATTGTATGCCTTGGGGGGCGCCTGGGTGGCTCAGTTGGTTAAGCGACTGCCTTCGGCTCAGGTCATGATCCTGGAGTCCCGGGATAGAGTCCCACATCAGGCTCCCTGCTCGGCAGGGAGTCTGCTTCTCCCTCTGACCCTCCTCCCTCTCATGCTCTCTGTCTCTCATTCTTTCTCTCTCAAATAAATAAATAAAATCTTAAAAAAAAAAAATTGTATGCCTTGGGACGCCTGGGTGGCTCAGTCAGTTGAGTGTCCATCCAGCTCTTGGTTTCAGCTCAGGTCATGATCTCATGGATCATGTGATCAAGCCCCGTGTTGAGCTCTCTGCTCAGCAGGGAGTCTGCTTGAAGCTTCTCTCCTTCTGCCCTCCCCGCCACTGGTGTGCTCTCTCTCTCAAATAGATAAATACATCTTGGAAAAAAATTGTATGTCTTTTCTCTTGTTAATTTATCTGTTGTTAGTTTAATTTGCAGGCCCCCAGTGCTTGAACATAAGATAGTAGAGGAAAAGTTTTCCTCCCCACACTTCAAATCTCAGTCCTACAACTTCCTGTCTATATGACTTCGGACTCGTTTTCTTTTTTTAATCTTCTATGTGCCCTTATTTTCTTTATCTACAAAATGATGATAATAATAGCACTCTCATGGAGTTGTAAAGCTTGAATGAGTTAATACTTTTAAGCCCTTAGATCAAAGTCTGGTATTTAGTAATTACTTGGCACATATTAACTGTTATTTTATGTGCTCTTCAAAAGATATAATAACTGCAATTTTATGATTGTGGAAACTGAAATTTGGAGAGTTTATATTACTTGCCCCAGGCCAGATGAAAAATAGTGGAAACTCAAAATCAGATCTTCTGACTCCAGATTTTATGCTGTCTGGCTTTTAAGCATTTATTATTTAAAATCATAGCGTTGTTTATAACTTTGATTCTTGCCAAGAGGATTTGGGGTGAAGATTTAATATTGATTGACCAGAGGACTCTAGAAATATAAGCAAAAGTGGAAAGATACAAAACAGCAGAGAGAACTCACCTCAAAAACAGCTATTGATACTGAGTAGGAGAAGCTTTAGACAACAAAGAGTAAATGACATATGTAAGGTTAGGTATGGGTATGAAATTGAATTAGATAAGTGAGATGATAAGAAAAATAAAAGATCAGGTTTGCTTTTGCTGAATCCACTGTAAACAAGGGTAATAACAAAGAGCAGACAAGAGGAAGTGAATACCTTTTCACAGTGACTGCTTCCCAGATATCGTTCACTGGACTCAGAAACTGTAAAGATACAGCCCACTCAAACAATGCAATGGATTTCAGCTCCACACTGGGATGAGATTGCACAGAGATCCAACTAGTATTATTGGTCATGTGGAAACAGAAAATTATAAGCTCCATATTCTTTCCTTCACATTTGGCAAGAAATTATAATGGAAGCCAGAAACTACAGGCCCTGTTGGCAGCTAAATTTTTGTTTTAACATTTAATTTTTAGGGATGCCTGGCTGGCTCAGTCAGTTAAGTGTCTGCCTTCGGCTCAGGTCATGATCTTGGGGTGCTGGGATTGAGCCCCGCATCAGGTTCCCTGCTTGGCGGGGAATCTGCTTCTCCCTCTCCCTTTCCCTCTGCCCCTCCCCCCATGCGCTCTCTCGCTCTCTCTCGCTCTCTCTCAAATAAATAAATTTAAAAAAATTTTTTTAAAGATTGTATTTATTTATTTATTTGAGAGAGAGAGAGCAGGAGAGGGGGGAGGGTCTGAGGGAGAAGCAGACTCCCTGCCGAGCAGGGAGCCCGATGCGGGACTCGATCCCGGGACTCCAGGATCATGACCTGAGCCGAAGGCAGTCGCTTAACCAACTGAGCCACCCAGGCGCCCCTAAATAAAATCTTAAATGAAAAAAGATTTTACTTTTAACTAATCTCTACACCCAACATGGGGCTCAAACTCACAACCCTGAGACTAAAAGTCACACGTTCCACTGACTGAGCCAGCCAGGTGCCCCAATTTTTAAACAAATTTTAAGAATGCGGCTGCTGCGCAGGTCCTTTAAGATGACAAGCTTTCAGCCAGCCAGCAGTCTCTTTAAATAAACAAGGAAAAGTTACCAAATACTTACAAGCCCCCTTGTTACCTTAATGTTGTGTTTCTAAATTCTTTGTTAAGAATGTCAAAGGGCAGGGCGCCCGGGTGGCTCAGTCGGTTAAGCGTCCGACTCTTGATTTCGGCTCGTGTCATGATCTCAGGGTCAGGCTCCATGCCCGGCACAGAATCTGCTTGAGACTCTGTCCCTCTCCTTCTGCCCCTTCCCCCAATCCTCTCTCTCTCAAAGAAATAAATCTTTAAAAAAAAAAAAAGAATGTTGAAGGGCTTTCTTATAAATCAAGAGGTTACTTTTAGTAGTTTTAAGGAATATTCACTTGTAATTTAGAATTTAAATATTTTTTATATGAAACTTGGTTTCTTAGAATTTTTGATTGAGAAACTGTTTCTTTCCTTTGAGCTTATAGTTGATATCAAGCTTATGATTGGAGCAGGGCTTGATTTATCTACCACATTCATAATAATTTACTAAGTCCTCACTAATCTATCTCTACTGAACTAAAGATCCGTGTAAACTCTCTTAAACTTAGGCACAGAAAGCATTTAGTACTTGTGAAATTCTGGGTTTTGTACAAATAAAAATAAAGAGTTTCTAGCTGAGTAAAAGTCTTGACATGTGCATCAGGGGCCAGTTGGACATGACTTGGGAGTCTTGGCCGGAATATGAAATGCCTACATTTGGGTACTAAAATCAACGACGCGAAAAGGACAGATGAGGCTTGGGTCAGTGGGGTCCCAGAGACGAGGCCTAGAAAATCCAACACAATCTCAAGCCAGCTCTCCAGAGGTGAGGAGAGCAAGTGAAGCAGGTAATGGCTTGCTCTCCTTTGCATCACCCCTGAATCATATGTTAAGACTCAAGGACCCTATTTCAGGAGGGACCACGAGAGAGCACGGAGTATGGCCCTATGTGGCAGCCATGAGCTATACAGCTGGGGTCTCCCTTCAAGGAGAACTGGCCGTCCAGCAGCAGGCCAGTTACAGAACTGCAGCCTCAAGCTACAGCACCTTTAGGCTCTGCTCAGCTTTCTGACTGAAGCCACTCTCTGCCCAGACAGCTCCCAGCCTGCGACTGAGCTGTGGGAGTCCAGACGCCTGGCCATTTCCACCTAGGGCAGGACCCGCCTCATGCATAGTGTTGGAGCTCCTGGTTGGAGCGCCTACCTGTTTCCCCACCCCTTTCCCAGTGGTCAGATTAGCATCAGGGGCTGAAGCCTTCCCCAGCCTCGTGCTCATTTCTTTCCTCCCCTTATCTCTTACCTCTCAGGCATGGTTCCCACCCCTCCCCCAATGCCTTGCTGGCACTCCTCAATGCCATCTTGGCTTCTGCTTCCTGAGAAACCCCAAATGAAGGCCTAGGTCAATGCTTCTTAATACTTAATCCCTCCAATTCCTCTATCAAAGGACCAGGTTACAGCAGGACAGAAAGCAAAATTCTTTTTTTTTTTTAAGAAGGATGTTTAAGTGTTGGCGGCCTCCTTTGAATACTTTGATGGTTGATATAAAAACCATGGGTCTCATCCTGCTGTCTTTGTGAACCAGCAGTAGGATGTGAGCCTCTGGTGAGCCTTCCTACGCCATCTCTTCACATACTATCTAGCTTTAAAGTTTTTTGGTTCCATGAATAACTGAGTGTTTTCACATAAAAGTAGAAGCCGATTTCTTCCAGGTTGCTCTAACAAGCAGAAATAAAAGTAGTTATAGGAGGAGGATTTCACTCCATATGGAGAATCTTTCAACCACCAGGAGAGTCCAAAACGGGATGGATTGCTACTAGAAGGTGGAAGCCCCTGTATTACTTTGCTGGGCCACTGTAACAGAGCAGCGCAGAGTAGGGGGCTTAAACAACATAAATTTATTTTCTCACAGTTCTGGAGGCTGAAGTCCAAGATCACAGGGTCAGCAGGGTTGGTTTCTTCTGAGCCTCTCTCCTTGGCTTGTCGAGAGCCACCTTCCCACTGTGCCCTCACTTGGTCTCTCCTGTGCACGTCTACATAATTTCCTCTTCTTCTCAGGACACTGGTCACGTCCTGTTGGATTACAGCCTACCCACCTAGTGACCTCAATTTAACTTAATTACCTCTTTAAAGATACAGTTACATTCTGAGGTACTGGGGGTTAGGGCTCCAACATACAAGTGTTGGGGGAACACAATTCAGTCCATTACAGCCTCTCCGAGGACATTTTCAATTGGAGTCCTGGTATCACTGTTAGAAAGTTGTAGACTGAGTGTATCTACAACTGAGTGTGTCTAAGGCTCTTCCTTAGACAAGGATTCAGGTGCAAGTAGTTTGGGAGGTGGTTACAGGAAATACTGGGTGGGCAAGGAGTGGCAAAATGAGGCAGGACAGAGAAGGAAGTCAATCAAAACTGCTTTTTTTTTTCCCCCTTAAAGATTTTATTTATTTATTTGAGAGAGGGAGGGAGAGAGAGAGAGAGTACAAGCAGGGGGAGGGGCAGAGGGATAAGCAGACTCCCCACTGAGCGCAGAGCCCAACGTGGGGCTCGATTCCAGGACCCCGAGATCATGAGCCAAAATCAAAAGTCAGTCACTTAGCCAACTGAGCCACCCAGGCACCCCCAAAAGTGCTTTTTAAAACCATTTATCACTGTGGGTAACTGGGGCGCAAGCCTGCTGGGTATGTACAGAGATGCACCTCAGTTGTCCCATCCAGAGGCGGGAGGGCTGGAAAATTGTCTACTGGCTCCACCACTTAGGGCTGCTTTCTGGGGACATTCACTCATGACACGTCCCTCCTGCCCCGCACGGCCACAGCCAGTTGCTGAAGCCAGAGAGCCTCCCGGTAATGAGCTGCAGGTGCTGACAGTTGGAAGTCAGGCCTGCATTTTCATGAAGGGTTCCTGCCAAGGAGCCATGGGCACGGCACTGACGCTTCTCCCGCAGTGTGAGCTTTATTTTAGCTACAACTGAGGTGGTTCATAGCAGACAGAATGTGCAGTAAAACCGGTCACCATTTGGTCTAGAATGGGTATTGCTTGCCATATGTAGGAGGTAAGAGACAGAGCACAACAGCACAAAAAGAACATTTGTTTCTTGGAACAAGCAAGAACTTTCCTTCAAGACTGTGAAGGGGAGTTCTGTCAAGGCTGTCCTACTCAAACTATCCTACTGAAAAAACATTACCATATGATGGGCACCTGGGTGGCTGGGTCGGTTGGGCGTCCAACTTTGGTTTCATCTCAGGTCATGATCTCAGAGTCATGAGATTGAGCCCTGCATTGGGCTCCCCACGCAGCTGGGAGTCTGCTTGTTCCTCTCCCCCTCTCTCCCTCTCTCCTGCCTTCCCCCCACCCCCCGCCGCTTGCACAAGCTCTCTCTCTCTCTCTGAAAGAAAGAAAGAAAGAAAGAAAGAAAGAAAGAAAGAAAGAAAGAA